>NC_053426.1:38855776-38993713 GCF_007990345.1 Gossypium hirsutum | reverse complement strand
TTAATATCCTGAATTAGGGGATTAATGAGAAAAAAAAAAAAAAAAAAAAAAAAAAAAAAAAAAAAAAAAAAAAAAAAAAAAAAAAAAAAAAAAAAAAAGAATAGTGGTTTCGTGACACAAATCGAGATAGAAATAATTATTTTACAATGATTTTGATGTTTATGATATGATTGCGTGATTGTGTGAAAATTTCGTGATGAAATTCTATGCCTAAAGTGCTTAAATTGAAAGTAGGGACTAAATCGAATAAGTTGTAAAACTTGCATTCTAGAAGTTTTTAGTATGAAATTGTTTTGGAATATTAATGAGGAGGTCTTAAATAACATTTGACCAATTTTAAGTTCATGGACAAAATTAGGACATGGAAGGAATTTTTGGAAAGTTTAGTAGTAAGGGTATTTTGGTCATTTAGTTATTAAAATGAATTAAAAACAAAATTAAAAGCCAATTTTTGTCCATCTTCTTCATTAGGCCGAAATTTCAAGGGTTCTCCATAGCTAGGGTTTGTTTCAAGCTTCCAAGCTCCATAGTAAGTGATTCAAGGCCCGTTTTTAATGTTCTTTACGTTTTTGGAATCCCGGAAGCTCGATTAAGCTTATGCTAGCAATAATTCAACCTAGGGTTTATATTTGGAAAATACCCATAGGTGAAATTTGTGTATTTTGATGTTTTATGATAGAATATGGGGTTTTAAATTATGTTAGACAACTTGTGCTACTCGGTTTTTAGTGAAAACGAGTAAAAGGGCTTAATCGGCAAAAATACCTAATAGTCACAAGTATATGTTAGAGAGAGAATTTGATGTTGCCATAGAAGGGAAAAGTGATCAGCATGTTATAAAACATAAGAATAAGGAATAAAGTTTAATTCCGAGCCTAGGGGCAAAAGTGTAATTATGCAAAAGTTTAGGTGCAAAAGTGTAATTTTTTAAAGTTCATATTAAATGCTGTTTTGATAAATGTATGTATTAAATAAGATTAATTTGGTATTATAGATCAAGAAAAACGAGATTCAAGTCGTGATCGAGGAAAAGAAAAGATTGTGGACTAAATTGCAAAATCTTTATATTTTGGTACCAAGGTAAGTTCATGTGTAAATAATGTAGCATAAATGTTATTTTTAAGTTATTAATGTTAATTATATGATATGCTGATTTTTAATCGTGAAATATTATGCTTTGTGGTTAATGTTGAGTAATATGCAAATTATGTTTACTACTTGATAAATATGAATTGCTACCGAGTATCGGTTCCGATATTCCATGGAAGACGGCAAATGTGAGATCGAGGGAAAAAGCCCGTTTGAACCTTAGGAATAGATTAGGATACAAGTGACATGTCACTAGGATGGTCGAGCATCCGAACTCGTTGAGTTGAGTTCAAGTTCACTTATGGATGCAAATGTCCGAACTCGTTGAGTTGAGTCCGAGTTCATTTATGGATGCGAACGCCCGAGCTCGTTGAGTTGAGTCCGAGTTCACTTAGGGGCGGGTTACATGATTTCTTGATTACATATGTGGCACTTATGTGCAAATTATCCATGTATCCGAGTTATATTCCGATGTGTTCAACGGGTGAAATTTCTAGTTTAATGGAAGAGCACTTAAGATATAAGTGACGTTTTAGGTAAGTGTTGTGAAATGGACACTTTGGACAGGTATGTTCTTAACCCTCGGGTTGAAAATAGATACAACAACGATAAGGTGGTAAGATGATGAATGATGTTTAAAGATGTGATATATGTTTTGGTGGTACCATGCTAAAGTTGTTTGGTATATTTGTATTGTTATGTTACTTGTTATTTACATATGAACTTACTAAGCATTTATGCTTACTCCTTCCTTTTCATTCACTGTATTTTGAACAAGCCGGCTCAGGAATCGGGACAGGTCGAAAGTTCGATCACACTATCCAAAGGACTTTTATCTTGGTAAATAGCTTGTACAACTACTTAAGTATGGCATGTATAGCAATATACCTATTTTGTGTAAATAATTTTATGATATGGTCATGTTTGGTTGAGAAAATGTTTGATATTGATAAGTCATGGTGATGGCTAATTTAGATCATGTTTGATATCATGGAAGTTTAACAGGTTATCTAGTTCATAAAAATTCATGGAAAGATGAAACTTGCCTTAAAACAGAATATTGCTGCAGCAATGACATGAATTTGAAAAATCACTAAAAATAGTATAAATAGAACTAAATGATAGTAAGTTATGAAATTGAAGCTTAATGAGTCTATTTTCATATGGATTGAACAAAACAGGAATATAAATTATATTTTATGAGATATTTAAACTTTTCGAAACAGGGCCAGAGTGATTTCTGGATCCCCTGTTCTGACTTTAAAAATTCATAATAAATTTTATAAAATAATTAGAAGTTGTTATTTATATGTACAGATTTTTATTGAGTCTAATTTTAATAGAAACAAACCTCATAGTCATTGAAATTTTTTATAGAGATATATCTTATTCGTAATACACAGAGGTCAGAGCAGTCGAACCCTGAAACAGGGGATACTTTAATTAATAAACTGTACTAATTGGCCCAATAAAAAATTCTAGAAAAAATTAGTAAATAGATATATGAGTCTAGATTCAGGGAAAATTTACGGATCTTGATTTCGAGTTTCGTAACTCGATATATGATTTTTCTTGTAACTGTGACGCGAGTAGCTAGAAAGCTGTGAATGTAGAAACAAATGATTTGAAGTTCTTAAATTGATAAATTATGTTCGGTAACCCCTCAAGCTCGACTCCAGTGATGGTCTCGGGCGTGGGGGCGTTACATTTAGTGGTATCAGAGCAGGTTTAGTCGGTTCTCGGACTACGTGTTGTATGTACGGATTTTGCTATACATGCCATATGTATGAATTGTGATAGTGTGACGACTTCTGACCTTTTTAAATGATTTTTATATAGTAAATGGATCCCGATCCAGCTGTGGCAGATGAAGTAGAGAGTAATGCACCAGCTCCGGCTGAAGGGGCAACGCCGACTAAAACCCACCTCCTACTGTTGGTCAGGGAGGAGGAGAAAGGGATCGGGAAGCCTTTCTCCAAATGATGAGTGCATGGTACACTGAGTTCGTTCGTATGAACCCAAATGTACGACCTCCCCCACCTCCCCAATTCCTCAACCTATGCCTCCAATGCCTCAAGGAGTGGATATGATAAAATTTCACAGAACCCCCGTTGATAGAATTCGTAAACAAGGGCTGAAGAATTTAGAGCAAATATTGATGATGATGCGGAGAAAGCAGAGTTCTGGCTTGAAAATTCTATCCGGGTATTTGATGAATTATCTTGTACACCTGAAGAATGTTTGAAATGTGCTACATCTTTGTTGAGAGATTCAGCCTATAATTGGTGGAAGACTTTGATTTCGGTGGTACCGAAAGAGAGGGTAACCTGGGAATTCTTTCAAGAAGAGTTTCGGAAGAAATATATTAGTGAAAGATTTATTGATCAGAAATGTAAAGAGTTTCTTGAGCTGAAGCAAGGTAATATGACAGTCTCATAATATGAAAGAGAGTTTGTTCGATTGAGTAAGTATGCCAGGGAATATGTCCCTACAGAAGCCAAGATGTGCCGACGATTTGAAGACGGGCTGAACGAAGACATTAAAGTATTTTCGGGATCCTTGAACTGAAAGAAATGGTAGTCCTAGTTGATTGAGCTTGTAAGGCTGAAGAACTACTTAAAGAGAAGAGGAAGGTAGAGGCTGAGACACGAAATTGGAAGAAAAGGCCAATGAGTAAGGCACTTCACAGCAACCCGGAAAGTCAAGAAATATGAATCCTCGTTCCCAAGTTTCAGCTGGGCAATCATATGGAAATTTTAAGAAGCAGAATGTGGGTCCTAAATCTCAGAATACTTCTGCAGCCAGTGTAGGGAACTCGAGATTTGTTAAACCCGAGTGCCAGCGGTGTGGTAGAAATCATTTTGGTCCGTGCAGAGTAAATGAATGTTTTCGATGTGGTTCTCCGGATCATTTTATTAGAGACTGCCCAGAGAGAGCTGAGAAAGAAAAATTTCAGAGTGTAAAAGCTAGTGGTGCAAACTCGAGGGGAAGGTATCCGAGAAAAGCTGGAAGTGAAACAAGCAGTAAGAATGTAGCCAAGATGCAGCAGTTAGATCTGAAGGAAGAGCTCCGGCTAGAACTTATGCTATTAAAGCGCGTGAAGATGCTTCCTCACCCGATGTGATTACCGGTACATTTTCTCTTTATGATATTAATGTTATTGCTTTGATTGATCCTGGTTCTACTCATTCATACGTATGCATTAAACTGGTGTCTAGTATGAATATACCTGTTGAGAACACAGAATTTATGATTAGAGTGTCGAACCCGTTAGGCAAATGCGTGATAGTTGATAAAGTAAGCAAGAAATGCCCTTTAATGATTCGGGGTCATTACTTTCCGGCCACTTGATGTTGTTGCCGTTTGATGAATTTGATGTTATTTTGGGTATGGATTGGTTGACATTGCATGATGCTATAATAAATTGCAAAGAAAAGGTTATAGAATTAAAGTGTGAAAGTGGTGAAATTCTCGGGTTGAGCCAGACAAATCAGAGGCATTATCTAGTATGATTTCTTCGATGTCGGCTCAGAGATATTTGAGAAAGGGTTATGAAGCTTATTTGGCGTATGTAATTAATACAAAAGAAGTTGAAAACAAAGTTGAATCAGTGCCAGTTGTGTGTGAATTTGCAGACGTATTTCCAGAATAATTGCCAGGTTTGCCTCCAGTCAGGGAAGTAGAATTTGGTATTGATTTAATACCGAGAACAGCTCCGATCTCGATTGCTCCATATAGAATGGCACCAACAGAGTTGAAAGAATTAAAGTTGTAGTTGCAAGAGTTGACTGATAAAGGCTTTGTGAGACCGAGTTTTTCACCTTGGGGTGCTCCTGTGTTATTTGTGAAAAAGAAGGATGGTTCTATGAGATTATGTGTTGATTATCGGCAGTTAAACAAGGTGACAATCAAAAACAAGTATCCGTTGCCGAGAATTGATGATTTGTTTGATCAGCTCAAAGGAGCGACATGGTTTTCAAAGATTGACTTGAGATCTGGGTATTATCAGCAGCGAGTAAAAGAGTAGATGTGCCTAAAACTGCTTTTAGAACAAGGTACGGTCATTATGAATTTTTAGTTATGCCATTCGGGTTGACAGATGCTCCTGCTGTGTTTATGGATTTAATGAATCGCATATTTCGGCCATACTTGGACAGATTTGTTGTGGTGTTTATAGATGATATTTTAATTTATTCAAAAGATGAGACAGAGCATGCTGAGCATTTGAGGATAGTTTTGCAAACTTTGAGAGATAAGCAGCTGTATGCTAAGTTTAGTAAAAGTGAATTTTGGCTCCGGGAAGTTGGATTTTTGGGTCATATTGTTTCAGGTGATGGTATACGGGTTGATCCTAGTAAAATTTCAGCCATTGTTGATTGGAAACCACCGAAAAACGTAACTGAAGTTAGAAGTTTCTTGGGGCTAGCTGGGTATTATAGACGGTTCGTAAATGGATTTTCTATAATTGCTGCTCCTATGACTAGACTACTCCGAAAGGATGTTAAATTTGAATGGACGGAAGAATGTCAACAGAGTTTCGAAGAATTGAAAAAGTTATTAACTGAAGCACCAGTGTTGATACAACCCGAATCAGGTAAAGAATTTGTGGTGTATAGTGATGCTTCTCTAAATGGTTTGGGGTGTGTACTCATGCAAGAAGGAAAAGTGGTGGCTTATGCTTCGAGACAGTTAAAACCTCATGAGAAGAATTATCCTACTCACGATTTGGAATTGGCTGCGGTGGTATTTCTTTGAAGATTTAGCGACATTATTTGTATGGTGAAAAGTGCCGAGTATATACCGATCACAAAAGTCTTAAATACTTGATGTCACAAAAAGACTTGAATTTGAGACAGCGAAGATGGTTGGAGTTATTGAAAGATTACAAGCTTGTTATCGATTATCATCCAGGAAAAGCGAATGTGGTTGCCGATGCTTTAAGCAGAAAGTTGTTGTTTGCTTTGAGAGTTATGAACACTCAGTTGAAAATTTCAGATGACGGTTCGATTCTAGCAGAGTTAAGAGCAAGACCGATGTTTTTACAAGAGATTTCTGAAGCTCAAAAAAATGATCAAGAT
Organism: Gossypium hirsutum; assembly: GCF_007990345.1. NCBI lineage: Eukaryota > Viridiplantae > Streptophyta > Magnoliopsida > Malvales > Malvaceae > Gossypium > Gossypium hirsutum. The sequence goes on along the minus strand of NC_053426.1, from coordinate 38,987,546 downwards.
TTGCTAGCCAAAAGAAAATAGTGTGAAGCTGATACGGGATCAGAGTTCAGAATTGATTCTGATGGTTGTTTGATATTTAAAAATCAGATTTGTGTACCGAAAAATGATGAGTTGATTCAAAAGATTCTGCATGAAGCACATAATGGTTGTTTAGTGGTTCATCCGGGCAGTACGAAGATGTATAATGACTTGAAGAAAATGTACTGGTGGAGTGGAATGAAAAGAGATATTTCCGAGTTTGTATCAAAGTGCTTAGTTTGCCAACAAGTGAAAGCTGAACACCAAGTACCTTCGGGATTACTCCAGCCTATTATGGTTCCTGAATGGAAATGGGATCGGATTACTATGGATTTTATATCAGGGTTGCCGTTAACTCCAGGGAAGAAAAATGCCATCAGGGCAATAGTTGACAGACTGACTAAATCAGCTCATTTTATTCCGGTACGTACAGATTATTCTCTTATTAAGTTGGCTGAATTGTATCTCCGAGAGATTGTTAGACTTCATGGGATACCTTTGTCAATCATTTCGGATAGAGATTCGAGGTTTACCTCACGGTTTTGGCAAAAGTTGCAAGAAGCATTAGGTACAAAGTTAAATTTCAGCACGGCCTTTCATCCACAAACTGATGGACAATCAGAGAGAGCAATTCAGATTCTTGAAGACATGCTCAGATGTTGTGTATTGGAATTTCAAGGTAGTTGGGAAAAGTATTTACCGTTGGTAGAATTTGCTTATAATAATAGTTATCAGACAAGTTTGAAAATGGCACCTTATGAAGCATTATATGGTCGTAAATGTCGGACGCCATTGTATTGGACTGAACTCAAGGAAAATCAGATTTATGGAGTTGATTTAATAAAAGAAACAGAAGAAAAGGTGAAAGTGATTCGAGATTGTTTGAAAGCTGCTTCAGATAGAAAGAAATCTTATGCGGATTTGAAACGAAAGGAAATGGAGTTTCAAGTTGGTGATAAGGTATTTTTGAAAGTGTCTCCTTGGAAGAAAGTCCTTAGATTTGGACGAAAGGGCAAGTTAAGTCCGCGTTTTATTGGACCGTATGAAATAATTGAAAAAGTTGGGCCGGTAACATACCGGCTAGCGTTACCACCCGAATTAGAGAAGATTCATGATGTGTTTCACGTATCTATGTTACGTCGTTATCGTTCGGATCCTTCACATATAATTTCACCGACAGAAATTGAACTGCGACCGGATATTACTTATGAAGAAGAACCGATTAAGATTTTAGCTCGAGAAGTCAAACAACTAAGAAATAAAAGTGTTGCACTTGTAAAAGTGTTGTGGCAAAAGCATGGGGTAGAAGAGACTACATGGGAACCTGAAGAAACCATGAGAAACCAATACCCACACCTGTTTACCGATAAGATTTTCGAGGACGAAAATCCTTAAAAGGGGGGAAGAGTTGTAATATCCTGAATTAGGGCTTAATCGGAATAGTGGTTTCGTGACCACAAATCCGAGATAGAAATAATTATTTTACAATGATTTTGATGTTTATGATATGATTGCGTGATTGTGTGAAAATTTCGTGATGAAATTCTATGCCTAAAGTGCTTAAATTGAAAGTAGGGACTAAATCGAATAAGTTGTAAAACTTGCATTCTAGAAGTTTTTAGTATGAAATTGTTTTGGAATATTAATGAGGAGGTCTTAAATAACAATTTGACCAATTTTAAGTTCATGGACAAAATTAGGACATGGAAGGAATTTTTGGAAAGTTTAGTAGTAAGGGTATTTTGGTCATTTAGTTATTAAAATGAATTAAAAACAAAATTAAAAGCCAATTTTTGTCCATCTTCTTCATTAGGCCGAAATTTCAAGGGTTCTCCATAGCTAGGGTTTGTTTCAAGCTTCCAAGCTCCATAGTAAGTGATTCCAAGGCCCGTTTTTAATGTTCTTTACGTTTTTGGAATCCCGGAAGCTCGATTAAGCTTATGCTAGCAATAATTCAACCTAGGGTTTATATTTGGAAAAATACCCATAGGTGAAATTTGTGTATTTTGATGTTTTATGATAGAATATGGGGTTTTAAATTATGTTAGACAACTTGTGCTACTCGGTTTTTAGTGAAAACGAGTAAAAGGGCTTAATCGGCAAAAATACCTAATAGTGACAAGTATATGTTAGAGAGAGAATTTGATGTTGCCATAGAAGGGAAAAGTTATCAGCATGTTATAAAACATAAGAATAAGAAAAAGTTTAATTCCCGAGCCTAGGGGCAAAAGTGTAATTATGCAAAAGTTTAGGTGCAAAAGTGTAATTTTTTTAAAGTTCATATTAAATGTTGTTTTGATAAATGTATGTATTAAATAAGATTAATTTGGTATTATAGATCAAGAAAAACGAGATTCAAGTCGTGATCGAGGAAAAGAAAAGATTGTGGACTAAATTGCAAAATCTTTATATTTTGGTACCAAGGTAAGTTCATGTGTAAATAATGTAGCATAAATGTTATTTTTAAGTTATTAATGTTAATTATATGATATGGTGATTTTTAATCATGAAATATTATGCTTTGTGGTTAATGTTGAGTAATATGCAAATTATGTTTACTACTTGATAAATATGAATTGCTACCGAGTATCGGTTCCGATATTCCATGGAAGACGGCAAATGTGAGATCGAGGGAAAAAGCCCGTTTGAACCTTAGGAATAGATTAGGATACAAGTGACATGTCACTAGGATGGTCGAGCATCCGAACTCGTTGAGTGGAGTTCAAGTTCACTTATGGATGCAAATGTCCGAACTTGTTGAGTTGAGTCAGAGTTCATTTATGGATGCGAACGCCCGAGCTCGTTGAGTTGAGTCCGAGTTCACTTAGGGGCGGGTTACATGATTTCTTGATTACATATGTGGCACTTATGTGCAAATTATCCATGTATCCGAGTTATATTCCGATGTGTTCAACGGGTGAAATTTCTAGTTTAATGGAAGAGCACTTAAGATATAAGTGACGTTTTAGGTAAGTGTTGTGAAATGGACACTTTGGACAGGTATGTTCTTAACCCTCGGGTTGAAAATAGATACAACAACGATAAGGTGGTAAGATGATGAATGATGTTTAAAGATGTGATATATGTTTTGGTGGTACCATGCTAAAGTTGTTTGGTATATTTGTATTGTTATGTTACTTGTTATTTACATATGAACTTACTAAGCATTTATGCTTACTCCTTCCTTTTCATTCACTGTAGTTTTGAACAAGCCGGCTCAGGAATCGGGACGGGTCGAAAGTTCGATCACACTATCCAAAGGACTTTTATCTTGGTAAATGGCTTGTACAACTACTTAAGTATGGCATGTATAGCAATATACCTATTTTGTGTAAATAATTCTATGATATGGCCATGTTTGGTTGAGAAAATGTTTGATATTGATAAGTCATGGTGATGGCTAATTTAGATCATGTTTGATATCATGGAAGTTTAACAGGTTATCTAGTTCATAAAAATTCATGGAAAGATGAAACTTGCCTTAAAACAGAATATTGCTGCAGCAATGACATGAATTTGAAAAATCACTAAAAATAGTATAAATAGAACTAAATGATTAGTAACTTATGAAATTTAAGCTTAATGAGTCTATTTTCATATGGATTGAACAAAATAGGAATATAAATTATATTTTATGAGATATTTAAACTTTTACGAAACAGGGCCAGAGTGATTTCTGGATCCCCTGTTCTGACTTTAAAAATTCATAATAAATTTTACTAAAATAATTAGAAGTTTTTATTTATATGTACAGATTCCTTATTGAGTCTAGTTTTAATAGAAATAAACCTCATAGTCATTGAAATTTTTTATAGAGATATATATGATTCGTAATACACAGAGGTCAGAGCAGTCGAACCCTGAAATAAGGGATACTTTAATTAATAAACTGTACTAATTGGCCCAATAAAAAATTCTAGAAAAAAATTAGTAAATAGATATATGAGTCTATATTCAGGGAAAATTTATGGATCTTGATTTTGAATTTTGTAACTCGAGATATGATTTTTCTTGTAACTATGACGCGAGTAGCTAGAAAGCTGTGAATGTAGAAACAAATGATTTGAAGTTCTTAAATTGATAAATTATGTTCGGTAACCCCTCAAGCTCGACTCCGGTGATGGTCTCAAGTTCAAACTCAAACCTTAACCAAGACCTACTATCACATAATTAACACTTGACTAAGAATGTTAAGCATAATTTTTATCAAAATTGATAAAAAAAGTTTGGGATTTTGAGATTTTTGGGACGTTACAACTCTACCCCTTCTAAAAGAAATTTCGTCCTCGAAATTCCCAACTATTAGTACAGCTGCATAGCATAGACTTCCACACCACGCTCTAGCTGCATACTCTAATTCCAAAACTAAATAAATAGCATATTATGGTTAACGTACGTACCAATATTCGCCTTTGGAGCGTCTCCATCCTCTCGATGACGTACTGTATAGACCAACGTTGGCTGTCTCGCCTCAGCATGACCAGCATCTCTGCCTGGTGCTCCATGGCCCAAACCATTTTCACCCCTGGCCTGACCATGGCCTCTGGGCTACTACTGACCACCCCTCGATAGCTGTACATCACCTCTACCCACACTTGACACCTGAACTGGCATCCTAGGGCAATTCCTGATCCTATGCTCCATAGATCCACAAACCAGACAAGCTCCCGTCTTCTTTCAACACTCGCCTACATGACCTTTCCAACAATCAACACAAGGTGGCACCCCTGGATTCATAGTAGGGGGCCCTGCTCTAACCGATCCATTATATCTGGCCCTAGCCCTAGGCCTCTGTCCAACACTAGCAGTCTCAGCCTCCCTTTTATTCCTACCCTTTTCTTTTTCTCGATTTAAGTGCTCAGTACGCTTCACCTCCTCCGCTATCTTTACTTTCTCTACTAACTCTGAGAAAACTCGCTCCCTTTGTGGAGCTATCAATACTCTGAGGCTATCTCTAAGTCCATCCTCAAACCTAACGCAACGCTCATAGTCCGTTGCCACCATAACTCTTGCATACCTACTAAGACGTAGAAATTCTACCTTATACTCCGCCACAGATTTGTTTCCCCGTGTCAAGTTCAGGAACTCCTTCCTTCTAGCATCCACATAACTCGCAACTACATACTTCCCTTGGAACGCAGTTTTGAACAACTCTCAAGTGACCTGTTCAGGTTGGGTGCCCTCTTTCACTGTCAGCCACCACTGGTAAGCTTCTTCCCTAAGTAGTGACACTGCCTCTTTCAACTTTTGTTGAGGAGAATACTCCAAGTCCTCCATTATCCTTTCGGTGGCCTCCAACTAGTATTACGCCACGTTAGGAGCCACACTAGCCACACCTTTAAAGGTCTCAACCCAATTTAATCGAAGTCACTCCAGAATGGACCCCCGATTTCTCGTGCCATTATTGGGCACTGCGACCCTTTCCAAAATCCTCAGCATTGCCTACGAAAATGCATCTTCCCTCGCGGCCCGATGATACGGCCCAGTCCCATCCACGGGTGAGGCTGAAGCCTCTTCTACTCCAACATCGGGCATATGGCCTGATGTCTATAATTTAACCCTAACACTTCTGCGGCTTCGACCACGGCCTCTTGCACCTCTTCTAGCACTTATCATTATCTCACGTATTATCTGGATTAGAAATTTTATGAAGTTTAAGTTAGTTTTAATAATCAAACTGATGTTTTATGGAAGTATTAAAAGAAGGTTGTTTTCGTAAATCCTCTACAGTTTCAAGATCCCACGGGCTTCAGTTTCAATCTAAAAAAACCTTAGCATAATCATCTAAAGTATCCCACTAACTACCTATAGTATATCAAATTACACAAGCTTAAGAATAAAGAAACTTACTTGGTTTGACGTCAGAGACTCAGTGTGCCGCACAGCAAGAACTTTTTTCTTCTGAAACATTGTGATTCAAATTTTTTTTAAAATAAAACTAAAATAATAAGGCCCGCTTCACTGGCCTAGTTTTGCAACCTGGGCTCTGATACTACTAAATGTAACACCCCAAACCCGGCCCAGATGTTTTGGCCGAATCTGGTGCGTCACATTGAATTATTTTAGCGAAAACCTTGTTTTCATTGAAAACCCTTCTTAAAATGAGAAACCTTAATTAACTTATAAAAACTCTCTTTCAATCGCGAAAGCTTGTTAAAACATATGATTTATGAAAGCCTGTCATTTTAAAATTTAGTTGCGAAAATGTAGGAAAACAATCTATGATTTAGGAAACCCATGTTCACCTTCCAACGCATCAAAATAACAATCCAGATAATAATAAAAGGGAAGGCCTTATTTCATTCCAGTCTAAAATTACTTAATAAGCTAAAAACTATATGCTTTCTTTTTAAAAAAACAAGTCCAAGCCGTCTTGCTAGCTGGCCACCGCTGAGTCCTTCCAAACATCGAACCTTCTACTGAGCATCACTTGAGAAAAATAAAAGAGGGAGTGAGTTTTTGAAAAATCAGTGTGTACAACCCTCGACGAGTAACAAGCATTCATCAATCACCATAAAATCATACATGCAATGCAATGCAGTGCAACCCACCCCAATAATCCAACCGGTACACATCAACTCCGTCCCCCATACACATCATGTGGGGATATAAATATCAACCCACCCATCCGATACACATCAATGGTAGCCTAATTGTGGAACTACCTTTATTGCAGCAAGCTGCCAATCACATATTGGGCTTAAAAGCCGTCGATGGACCCACAGTTGTCAAGCAACCATGCGATCCTCATATACTTCCTCCGTTCCGTAATTCCCAACCCATATGCAACCTAAACAGAATATCATATGAATGCACATGAATGCAGCAAGTATACCTGTAACATCCATAAATCTTACATCCAACACTTAGGGGTATTTTGGTCATGTTCGCCTTTAGGGGCATTTTGGAAATTTTTCCTTTATTACGGGTCTTTACTTACCTTGGCCTGTTAACAAATCCCGTGAGCTAAGATGAACGAATACTATGCACTGGTAGGATTCCAGAGAAGAAGAGGTGAGTCATTAAGACCGCTTAAGTACCAAGCTCTCTCTAGATCCAATCTTAGACATATATATTCGTTGCCACACCTTAACCCTTTGACTTGTCCATGGTCTTTAATTACTTAATTAACTGTTATGTCTGTTTAAGTAGTTGTCATATACTAGGCCCCAAAACCCCTTACAAAGCCCAGACAAATCCACATACCTGTATATAGCCCATTAGGCCCAATCTCTTTCATATGGCCCATTAGGCCCAATCACATTTATGTGGCCATTAGGCCCAAATCACATTCATATGGCCATTTGGCCTAATCACATTTACAGTCATGCTCACATACAATTTTTCGTCACATAACATCACTTATCAATTTTTTCCTATTATGAGGCCCAACAGCCCATCGGGCCCATTTAGCCCATTCTGGCCCATTTGTCCAATTCACAACCCAAGTCCATGGAGTCTCCCATGGGCCTCAAGAAACCTATCAGTTTCCCAATTACGAGTGTTCGCGCACTCGCAAGACTACCGTAGCTAAACTTTCGACTTTTCGGCATTTCAACTTTTTGGCATTTCAGCTTTTCAAGATCTGTCGATCTACTTGTGTGTGCTGTGTATGTACACACCTGGTAATAATGCGTGCTACGATCCCCCTTACCATGAACCTACAATCGATATCACTCAATTATTACTCACATATACTTATCGAATACTTTACCAAAAGTCGAAGTTTCACCTTAACCTTACCTGAAACGCCAAGTCTTAATAGCTTTTCCTTGATCACTAATCACAAATGCTACCCAGATCTGCTTTAACCTTTATCGTTAAAAACATATTGGGTAACTTGTATCCAGCATATGTCACCCTTTTCTACTAATGCCTATTGACGAACTTTACCGAAGTGAAGAACACTTACCAAATTTTCAACACCTAGGGAGCAAATCGGCAGAGATCCAAAAGACTGGGATTCGATACTAATCCTACCAAAACTGATTAGAAGAAGTGAGGGACAGAGTGATCTATACTAGCAAAATTGATTGAGAGAGCAAAACACTTACACTAGAATCAGTCGAAGTAGAAAGAGTAGTGGCGGCACAGAGGATATTCGGCTTTTAAGACTTATATGGTGAAAAAGGTTACTCGGCACAAAGAAAAGTATAAATCGTTTAAAACCAGAGGTGAATCAAAAAGAGAACTTGAGTAAGGAAAGAATGAAAAATTGGCACAGAAAAAGAAAGATGAACAAGGGATTTTCGGCTTTTAGATCTTTTGAGAAAAAAGGTGTTTTCTGGAAACAAGGTGAGGGAGAATTTGACATTAGCCTGCAACCTCACATTCGGCACCTGTTTATAGCCTCTATGGCCGAATTTCCTATGCCCAAATTCTCAATTTGGCTCCACCTCTTTACACTCCTCATCTCTTAATTTTTCTCTCTGATAACCCCTTAATCCCCTCATCAAATTTCTCCTCTTATCACTCCCTACAGAGTTCACAATCAACACCACCACTGTCCATCCCTTAAGCAAAAATAAATCCTTCTATTGTGCAATGAGGGGTTTGAACCATATCTCCTTGCCTTGCGTGTGACGCCACTTGCCACTCCACCACAAGGCTTTCTTGTATCCAATTCTTCCTTCATTTATTTAAAAGCCAACCTACTTGCCAACAATGTTTTTTTTAATAATTAAACCATAATTTCCTTCACCCTTAATTTCGAACTCAAACCTTAACCAAGACCTACTATCACATAATTAACACTTGACTTGGAATGTTAAACACAATTTTTATCGAAACCGAAAAAAAGAAAGTTTGGGATGTCGAGATTTTTAGGGCGTTACAGGTAAGTTGCGTGTGGAGTGTTCCTTGGGGTCTAAGATTCGAGGCTTGGTATGAAAAAGGAGCATTTTATTTTACTACTTGGCCATAGAAGAGTTGTGGTTGACCAAAATTCTGAATGGGTGAGAGTGTGGGGTGTGTGGCCAAATATTTGGGAGAATTTTAGGGGGATTTTCAGTTGAGGAAAGGTTTGGAGAGAATAGGTTGAGTGGAGTTCAAACTAGTTGGTGGAGCAATATGAAGAGATATTCGAGGAGTGGATCAAGAGAAGGAGGTAGTGGGGCCGAAATTGAACTCTTTCTCAAGTGAATTCGAATACCATCTGTTATTTGGGGCATTTCTTGCTATTTTGGACGTTTTGGTTCTTTTTATTTCTTTTGGTGCTGAAGTTTGCTTCTTTTTATTTTTGTTTTTGTTTGAGACTGAATATTGTTGCTGACCACTCAGGTAATTGCCATCTCAGGTCATTTTGCTTTGCTTATCTTTGCAGTGCCCTTTTTGACCGATTTCTTTTCTTCCTTACTCATTTTAGCAACCGTTTTCTCTCGTGCTCTTTTTATTCTTGGCCGAGTTCTCCACTCTCCTCTCTCAAATTCTTTGTCTTTTAACCTTTGATTTTCTCTTCTCCTCTCTCTCAAGTGGATTCTTCTTGACCGGATACTGCTATTTTTCCCTCTCTATGCCATTCTCCTGTGCTCTCTGTCGACTTAGATGGTAATACAACTACTCGGTATTGCTCTTTCTTTCTTTCTTTCTTTTTTATCTTTTTAATTTTGTGCCTAACCTTTCCTGTACTACCAATTTATGTTAAGGGTACAATTGTTCCAATTTACCTCTATCATTCTCTGTACTTTCAGCTTTTGTGTGGGTGTGGCCGATTGTTCTTTCCTTCTAATTTGAACTTTGCATTTTCGGTAAGTGACTTTTTGTCTAGTTCAAGTTGTTCATCTGTTTGATGGTTGATAAGTTTTGGTTAGAATGCAGATAACCCCTATGGCCTATTGATTAGTCTTTTGCAAACGGATTTAATGGGCAAGCCACAATCGACTGATCTAATCAAGTGAGAGGTAAACTTTTGGACATGTATTTTGGTGGGGGTATTGGTAGGACATTTGGGATGCGATTAATAGGAACTTGTGATTGAATGTAGGTTGGAGTACTCGTGGATTATTTGCACATTTTCGTGAGCAGGTGTGTAAACGCTGCCTAATCGTAAATCGGCAAAAGTCGACAATTGTGACTATTAATGCTACACGGGCGTATGCTCGCTCGTGTGGTAAACTGAATGCATAAAGGCCACCATGAGCGATTTCATGGGCTTAGGCCATTTTGGGCCACATTGGGCCGAAATGGCCCGTGTGGGCCTCACGGGCTCTTGGGCCCATATTGGTAAACCACACGAACATGTGGAGATTAGTGGGCCAGGCTGTGTAGTTTACTCGACCAAGGCCATTTTTAGGCTTAGTAGGCTACACAAGCGTGTGGGCCCACATGGGCTTACATTATGGGCCATAGGCCCATTTTCACTGTTTGACTGTTAAGGTTGCACGAGTCACCCGAGACGATTGTGGACCTACTGTTGGGTCGGTAAGCATACCTAGACCCCAAAATTGATAATGACTGTTATGCCCCCATAAGGTAAAATGACTATTGTATGAGATGTATGATTGTATTGAGCATGCCATTTTATATATGTTGCACACATGCATGATATTATGATGTGTTGTATGGGGATGGGTTATTATGATTAGAGGAAGTGTACTGTATTGGCAGCTCTACTGCAGTTTATGTTTAGTGCCGCAACCGGTGCTATTTTTTGTGTGTAAGAGTGGGTGGGTTGATTTTATCCCCACATGGTGTGTAGGGCTGGGCGGAGTGGTGTGTAGAGGCTGGTCGGGTAGGATTTCTGATTCCATATCTATACTGTGACCACTACTGAATTGGGCTAAGGCCCACACTGATTCTGATACTGTAATGGGGTAAGGCCCTAACTGAAATTACACTGTTTCTAAAGCGGGCTTAGGCCCAGACTGTAAATGCCTACTATATGACTGATTGTTGTTAAGGGATTACACACTAAGTTTTCATAAACTCACCTTTCTATTTTCTGCGCAGGTAATAGTTAGGCGGATTGGGGCTGCGAGGGACTCAAAGGTGGCCACACAATCGCATTTGCTTCCATTTTTAACTTTTAACTTATAAGTAATTTAATTTGGGTATTTATTTTGTAATAAGGCCTTTTTAATTTTTATTTTAATTTGGGATTTATTTACTTTGATTTATATCTGTTAGTAGTAGGCCGCGAATTTTCAAAAAGAATAAATGCTTTTCCAAAACACCACGTTTACACAACATATTTTGAAAGCTTCTACATCAAATATTACTTTAAAGTGTAATAACAATCTAATTTGATTAACATTTTGCTAAAACAACTTGAGTTTTAACAATGAACAAGATATCCTAAATTTTCATTAAGATCACAAAGAGGTTTTAATATAGAATAGATTTTCAACGTAATTATGTTTTTCGAAAAACACTTCAATGTGACATCTCAGATTCGACCATAATGTCTAAGCCAGGTTTAGGGTGTTACATATAGTGGTATCAGAGTCAGGTTGCAAAACTCGGTTGTGAATTTTAGTTTTTTCTAAAAACATAAAATTTCCAAAAAGAACTATTTCAAATGGTTGGAAAGTATTTTGAAGTGTTATTTCTAAGTGTGTGGTCTACTGAGTCTCCAGTACCGATTCTATAAGTCCTCTGAAATTACTGTCTACTTAAATTGAAATACTGAGACTACTGTAGGCAATAGACTGTACCAAAATACTATGTTTAGGTTAACCTAAAACTACAGTAAAGACTGCGATCTATGAAAACAAAACTCTGAATTACTGATGATATTTTCATAAAATATCATGTAATAAACACTAGAACTATAATCTGATGCATAAAATTTCCAATTTAGATAATACGCAAATTGATAATGAGCACCAGAGGTACTCATGGAAGGGGTACAAGGGGCCGCGGCGGAGGCCGTGGAGGTGCTCGGGCTGGGTCTTCTTCATTGGGCCACATGCCTAATATTAAAGCTAGAGAGGCACTGGCTTCACCCGTGACTCAGACTAGGTCTCATGATCATGTAGCTAGGGACGACCACTATCCCAAGCTATGTTACGAATTCTAGAAAGGGTCGTTGGGCCCAGTATTGGTATTGTAGGCCATGGGTCGGTTACAGAACAACTCCAGTTTAATGAGGCTAAGATTTTTAGGGGTATCGCTGGAGTTGCCCCTAATGTGGCTGAATACTGGATTGAGGCCATAGAGAGAATAATGGATACCTTGACTGCACCCCCGAGTAGAAACTAAAAAGGTGCAGTGTCACTGCTACGAGATGAAGCCTATCAGTGGTGGCTTACAGTTAAAGAGGGCAGTCAGCCCGACCGGTTGACCTGGGAATTTTTCAACACCACTTTCCAGGGAAAAATATGTGGGTGCTAGTTATGTGGATGCTAGAGGAAGGAGTTTCTGGATTTGATTCAAGGGGGTAAATCTGTCGATGAATACAAGGCTGAATATTTGCAACTTAGTCATTATGCGTGTGGGATAGTGGCTACTGAATATGAGCATTGTGTTTGATTCGAGGACAGCCTTAAGGATGATTTAAGGGTTTTGATAGCTCCACAGAGGGAGCGAGATTTTTTTGTATTAGTGGAAAAGACAAAGTTCACCAAGGATGTGAAGAGCGTTGAGAGCCAGAACCATGAGAAGGACAGAGGTAGGAACAAGAGGGTTTGGGAGCCCTCAAGTTCAGTTCTGAGGCCTAAGAAAAAGGCCAGAGTTGATGGGCTAGTCAAGTTGGGGCCCCTGTTGCTGCTACTGGACCGCAGTCCTCTACTAATTGTGGGAGACGCCATCAAGGCGAGTGCTGGAGAAGGATTGGGGCATGTTTGAGGTGTGGATCTTTGAAGCACCGTACCAAAGATTGTCCACGGAGGCCTGAGCAGATGCAAGCTACTGGTTTGGGTAATGTATAGCCGACGAGGGGTGTTCAGCAGCCACTGAGAGGCCATGGCTAGGCCAGAGGTAGTAATGGTATTGGTCATGGTCAAAGGGCACCGAGCAGAGGTGTCGGTCGTACTGAAGCGAGGCAGCCATCTCTGGTTTATATTGCATGTCATCGGGAGGACACAAACGCGCTAGATGTTATTACGGGTACATTCTTTATTCATAATGTACCTTATACTGCTCTGATTGATGTTGGGTCTACGCATTCTTATATAGCATGTGTTGTATCTGAGACTTTGGGTATAATGGTTGAAAGTATAGCGAGTGAGGTTACTATGTTGAGTCCACTAGAGCAGTCATAAAAGTAAATAAATTGTTAAGGAATGTACCTTTGGAGGTTCAAGAAACTATTGTTTTGGCAGATTTAATGGAACTCCCTTTTGGAGAATTCAATTTAATACTGGGTATGGACTGGCTAGCTAAACACCAAGTGAACTTGGATTGTGCTGCTAAGCGAGTGGTACTGAAAACTATGGAGGGAAATGAGGTAGTGGTAATTGGGGAACGTCAGAATTATTTGTCAAATGTGGTTTCTGCACTAAGGGCTGAAAAGTTGGTTCGTAAGGGTTGTGAGGCGTATCTAGCCTACATCGATATTTCTAATTCTGAGGTTTCTTCTGTTAAAGATATCAGACCAGTTAAGGACTTTTTAGACGTGTTTCTAGATGAGCTACTGGGGTTACCTCCAAATTGAGAAGTTGAGTTTGGGATCGAGCTCTTGCCTAGTACGCTCTGGTGTCCATTGCCTCTTATATGATGGCACTGAAGGAGCTAGTAGAGCTTAAGGCTCAGATTCAAGAGTTACTAGATCGAGGGTTCATTCGACCTAGTGTGTCCCCGTGGGAGCACCGGTTTTATTTGTGAAAAAGAAGAATGGATCCATACGTATGTGCATTGACTATCGACAACTGAATAAATTGACTATTAAGAATAAGTACCCCCTACCAAGGATTGATGACCTATCCGACTAGTTTGGACAAATGAATGCACAACAGCTTTTGTGGATCTGATGAACCAAGTGTTCTAGCCCTATTTGAATCGGTTCGTACTAGTTTTATAGATGACATCTTGGAGTATTCGAGAACTAAAGATGAGCGTGATGCACATCACCGAATTGTTCTACAGTTTTGAGGGAGAAACAACTGTACGCCAAGTTCAGTAAGTGTGAGTTCTAGTTACAGAGGTAACATTTTTGGGCCATGTGGTATCTGCTAAAGGGATTAGGGTCGGTCGTCGAAAAATTGAGGCTGTTCTAGATTGGAAGTCGCCTAAGATGGTATCTGAGATTCAGAGTTTTCTAGGTCTGGCAGGGTATTATAGATGATTTGTTGAGTGGTTTTCATTGATTGCTACACCTCTGACTAAGTTATTGCGTAAGGGTGTGCCGTTTAACTAACTGATGCCTAGCAAGAAAGTTTTGAGAAACTTAAGAAAGTTCTGACTGAGGCCCCTATCTTGATACAGCCAGAGTCTGGGAAAGAATTCACTGTCTACAACGATGCATCACATGTTGGTTTTGGATGTGTGCTAATGCAAGAGGGTAAGGTGGTGGGATATATGTCTCGTTAGCTTAAGACTCATGAGGTGAATTATCCAACGCATGACTTGGAATTGGCCACAGTGGTATTCGTACTGAAAATTTGGAGGCATTACCTGTATGGTGAGAAGTGTATCATCTACACGGATCACAAAAGCCTCAAGTATCTCATCACAAAGAAGTAGTTAAATCTTAGGCAGCGTAGCTGGATCAAGCTACTTAAAGACTATGAATGTTCGATTGAATACCATCCTAGTAAGGTCAATGTGGTGGCCGACGCACTGAGTCATAGAGCTATGACTGATCTGAGGGCAATATTCTCTCGTCTCAGCTTATTTGATGATGGTAGCTTGTTAGCCGAGCTTTAAGTTAAATCGACATGAATTGAACAGGTTAAGGGCAAACAGTTGGAGGATGAGTCATTGGGTCCTCATTTCCAACAAATAGAGAGTGGGGAAACTTCAGATTTTGGATTGAATAGAAAACGCGTACTTTGTTTCTATAGGAGAGTATGTGTACCGAAGGATACTGATTTGAGGCAGTCAATACTGCGAGAGGCACATAATAGTCCTTATGCTATGCATCCTGGTGGGAATAAAATGTACCGAGATCTTTGCAAGCTATATTAGTGGCTAGGTCTTAAGCGTGAGGTTACCAACTTTATAGGTAAGTGTTTAACTTGCCAACAGGTTAAGGCTGAACATTAGTTGCCTTCAGTGTTGCTTCATCTAGTTAAGATTCCACTTTGGAAGTGGGAACGGGTAACTATGAACTTTGTAAGTGGGCTGCCCCTAACGCCTTCTAAAAAGGATTCAGTATGGGTCATTGTGGATCGATTGACCAAAACTGACCATTTCATACCAATGCGTACCGATTACTCATTGTAGAAGCTGGCTAAATTGTATGTGTCTGAAATAGTGAGACTGCATGCGGTACTAGTTTCCATAATATCCCATAGAGATCCTTGTTTCACGTCTTGGTCCTGGAAGAAATTACATGAGGCTTGGGTACAAGATTAGACTTTAGTACTGTGTTCCATCCTCAAATAGATGGTCAGTCAGAGAGGGTGATTCAGATACTGAAGGACTTGTTAAGGAGTTGTGTGATTGACATTCGAGGCAGTTGGGAGGACTACTTGCCATTGGCTGAATTTGTGTATAATAATAGTTACCAGTCTAGCATACAGATGGCACCTTACGAGGCATTATATGGTCGAAGGTGTCATGCTCCTTCGTGTTGGACTGAGTGGGGCGAGTGACATGTTCTGGGTCCTGAATTGGCTTCTTATATCGAGGATAAAGTTAGACTAGTTCAGGATCGACTGAAGGCTGCATCAGATAGATAGAAGTCATATGCAGATCTGAAGCGTAAGGAGATTGAGTATTCTGTAGGGGACTTCATTTTTCTTAAGCTCTCACCACGGAAGAAGGTATTGAGGTTTGGACAGAAGGGCAAGCTAAGCCCTAGGTTCATTGGGCCATACCGCATACTAAAACGTGTGGGACCGATTGCCTATCAACTTGAGTTACCTCCAGAGTTAGACCAGATTCATGATGTGTTCCACGTCTCTATACTGAGGCGTTACCACTCTAATCCAACGCATATCATCTCGACTAGGGAGATTGAGGTTAAATCAGATCTGACTTTTGAGGAGGAGCCAGTTCAGATTCTAGAGCATGATGTAAAAGTGTTAAGGAAAAGGTCTATCCCACTAGTTAAAGTACTTTGGCGTAATCACAGTTCTAAGGCGGCCACATGGGAACCCAAGGAGGCAATGCGACAACAATACCCTCATCTGTTTTGACCAGGTAAATTTTGAGGACGAAATTTTCTTTTAGGGGATAGAGTTCTAATGCCCCCAAATCTAAGTATTTATTTTTGCATGTTGCGTTACACAAATGTGTATCTGCTTCAGTGGTTATGTGTTCTAGGAAGAGCCTGAGAAATCTTGGGTTCAAGCCTTGGCTTGTACAAAATTGTGTTTTTACTTGAATAAACCCAGTCTCTAGTCAATAGACTTCTTCAATAAATGTGGCTAAAACATGACATAAAAATGCCTGCTAGTCTAGGGGTAAGTGGCGTGTGGAGTGTTCCTTGAGGTCTAAGGTTCGAGGCTTGGAGATAAAAAAGGAGCATTTTATTTTACTCCTTCGTCATAAAAGAGTTGTGGTTGACCAAAATTCTGAATGGGTGAGAGTGTGGGGTTTGTGGCCGAATATTTGGGAGGATTTTAGGGGGATTTTCGGTTGAGGAAAAGTTTAGAGAGAAGAGGTTGAGTGGAGTTCAAACTAGTTGGTGGAGAGATGTGAGGAGATTTTTGAGGATTGGATCAAGGGAAGGAGGTAGTGGTACCAAAATTGAACTCTTTCTCAAGAGAATTCGGCTACAATCTCTCATTTGGGGCATTTCCTACTAGTTTGGACGTTTTGGTTCTTTTTCTTTCCTTTGGTGCTAAAGTTTGCTTCTTTTTATTTTTGTTTTTGTTTGAGACCGAATATTGTTGCTGACCACTCGGGTAATTGCCATCTCAGGTCTATTTCAGCTTGCTTATCTTTGTAGTGCCCTTTTTGACCGATTTCTTTTCTTCTTTACTCATTTTACCAACCGTTTTCTCTTGTGCTCTTTTTGTTCTTGGCTGAATTCTCCACTCTTCTCTCTCAAATTCTTTGGCTTTTAACTTTTGATTCTTCTCTTCTCCTCTCTCTCACGTGGATTCTTCTTGACCGAATACTACTATTTTTCCCCCTCTGTGCCGATATTCCTGTGCTCTCTGTCAACTTAGGTGGTAATACAACTGCTCGGTATTGCTCTTTCTTTCTTTCTTTCTTATCTTTTTAATCTTGTGCCTAACCTTTCCTGTACTACCGATTTATGTTAAGGGTACAATTGTTCCACTTTGGCTCTATTATTCTTTGTACTTTCAGCTTTTGTATGGGTGTGGCTCATTGATCTTTCCTTCTAATCTGGACTCTGCATTTTCAGTAAGTGACTTTTCGTCCAGTTCAAGTTGTTCATCTGTTTGATGGTTGATAAGTTTTGGTTAGAATGCAGATAACCCCTAAGACTTATTGATTAGTCTCTTGTAAACGAATTTAGTGGGCAAGCCACAATTGACTGATCTAATCAAGTGAGAGGTAAGCTTTTGGACAAGTATTTTGGTGGGGGTCTTGGATAGGTCGTTTGGGATGCGATTAACCAGAGCTTGTGATTGAATGTACGTTGGAGTACTCGTGGATTATTCGCGTGTTTTTGTGAACAGGTGTGTAATCACTGCCTAATCATAAATCAGCAAAAGTCAAAAATTGTGACTATTAATGCTACACAAACGTACGCTCTCTCGTGTGGTAAACCGAATGCATAAACATGAGCGTTAGATCGTAAAGGCCACCATGAGCGATTTCATGAGCTTAGGCTGTTTTGGGCAACCTTAGGCCAAAATGGTCCGTGTGGGCCCCATAGGCTCGCGAGCCCACACAGGTAAACCATACAGACGTACAGAGATTAGTGGGCCAGGCTGTGTAGTTTACGCGGCCAAGGCCATTTTTGGGCTTAGTGGGCCACATAGGTATGTGGGCCCACACAGCCTGCATTATGGGCCTTGGGCCCATTTTCATTATTTGACTGTTAAGATTGCACAGGTCGCCCGAAACAACTGTGGACCTACTGTTGGGTCGGTAAGCATACCTAGACCCCAAGTTTGATAAATGACTGTTATGCCCCTATGAGGTAAAAAGACTATTGTGCCCTTATGAGATGTATGACTGTATTGAGCATGCCATTTTATATATGTTGCACACATGCATGATAATATGATACGTTGCATGGGGATGG
The DNA here is from genome assembly GCF_007990345.1 of Gossypium hirsutum. Classification (NCBI taxonomy): domain Eukaryota; kingdom Viridiplantae; phylum Streptophyta; class Magnoliopsida; order Malvales; family Malvaceae; genus Gossypium; species Gossypium hirsutum. Next base: position 38,969,263 of record NC_053426.1, on the reverse strand, counting down.
GTTATTATGATTGGAGAAAGTGTATTGTACTGGCAGCTCTGCTGCAATTTCTGTTGAGTGCCGCAACTGGTGCTATTTTTGGTGTGTAGGGATGGGTGGGTTGATTTTATCCCTACATGGTGTGTAGGGCTGGACGGAGTGGTGTGTAGAGGCTGGTTGGGTAGGATTTCTAATTTCATATCTGTACTGTGACCACTACTAAATTGGGCTAAGGTCCACACTGATTCTGATACTGTAATGGGCGAAGGCCCTAACTGAAATTAAACTGTTACTAAAGCGGGCTTAGGCCCAAAATGTAAATGCCTACTGTATGACTGACTCTTGTTAAGGGATTACACACTGAGTTTTCATAAACTCACCTTTCTATTTTTAGTGCAAGTAATCCTTAGGCGGATTGGTGCCGTAAGGGACTCGAAGGTGGCTACACAAACGCATTTGCTTCCATTTTTAACTTTTAACTTATAAGTAATTTAATTTGGGTATTTGTTTTGTAATAAGGCCTCTTTAAGTTTTATTTTAATTTGGTATTTATTTACTTTGATTTATATCTGTTAGTAGTAGGCCGCAGATTTTCAAAAAAATAAATGCTTTTCCAAAACACCACGTTTACACAACAAATTTTGAAAGCTTCCACATCAAATATTGTTTTAAAGTGTAATAACAATCTAATATGATTAACATTTTGTTAAAATAACTTGAGTTTTAACAATGAATAAGATATCCTAAATTTTTGTTAAGATCACAAAGAGGTTTTAATATGAATAGATTTTCAACGTAATTATGTTTTTTGAAAAACACTTCAATGTGACACCGCAGAGTTGGCCATAACGTCTAGGTCAGGTTTGGGGTGTTACAAAAATGAGTCAAAGTCTTTATAAATGCCATATACTCAAATCATAAGCTCTAAAAGTACCAAATTTATTAACTGATAGTGTCAAGATGTCTCCAACGATCCCTGAATTTGAGCTAGCTTTGAAATCACTATAAAACATAGAAAAATAAACAACGTAAGCTTGTATGAAATAAACTCAATGCAATCTCACAATGTAACACCCCGAACCCGAGACCGTCACCGGAGTCGAACACGAGGTGTTAACAGACTTGAACCACTTATAAACAAATTTCCCAGACACTGCCAATCTGCGTACTAGTCGCTTTAAAAATCATATCTTGAGTTCAGAAACTCAGAATCCAGTTCCATAAATTTTCCCTGAAACTAGACTAATATGTCCATCTACATATTTTTTTCTAGAATTTTTGGTTAGGCCAATTAGTACAGTTTATTAGTCAAAGTCTCCCATGTTACAGGGATCGACTACACTGACCTTTTCTCATTACGACTTGGATATCTCCCTGTACAGGGCTTCAATACTGATGTCGTTTGTTTCTATAGAAACTAGAGTCAAAGAGGAATCTATACATATATGGAATGACTCCTAATTATCTATGGTTAATTTATAATGAATTTCCAAAGTCGAAACAGGGAATCCAGAAACCGTTCTGGCCCTGTCTTACAAGAACCTGAATATCTCTTAACATACTGTCCATATGATCGTTTTGTTACTTTACTATGAAAATAGATTCATCAAGGTTCGTTTACATAATTTATTCACTATTTAATTCCCTTCCTAATATTTTTAGTGATTTTCCAAATCTACATCACTGCTGCTGTCAGCATCTGCCTTTAAGGTAGACTTTACCTATTTCATAGTTTCCATGATTCAACTAACCCTTTTAGCACAAATAGCACAAATTATGATAGTGATTAACCATTCCCATGGCCAATCCTTGTTAAGCATATCCTCACCTCTTAATAACCATATCCATACCAAATGATTATAACATTATACTCAAACATATATAAGCCATTTTCGCATGGCTATCCAAAATTATACAAGTCCAAAGGGTCCATGACCCCCACCAAAAAGGGTAGTCCTATACATGCCATTTCGAAGTTCAACCAAAATTGTACCAAAAGGGGGGGCTTTGATAGTGTGGGCGACTTCGACTTCAAAATCCCGAGTCCGATAGCTGGAGAACCAAAATCTATAAAACAGAGAATCAAGGAGACGGAGTAAGCAATTTATGCTTAGTAAGTTTTGAGCAAGGGATTCCAGCACAACAAAAGTATAGCATTCATGTAGCTAAACGGATAATTTCATATGCACAATTTTTCAATATCATACTTACTTCACATTACCAACCCTTTTATTCATACACAAAGATCAACTTAGCCAAAGGCCGGTAGCTCATTTATCAACTGAGCGAATACTTATTTGTAAGGGCTCAACTAATTCAAAGCACATACGAAACATACCTCAATGTTGGGATGTTTCAAGCGTATTAACTGAAATTTTTACAGCAAGATCATTCATTCCCAAATCACGTACCTTCGGAATTTAACCGGATATAGCTACTCGTTCAAATGCCTTCGGGACATAGCCCGGTTATAGTAACTCGCACAAATGCCTTCGGGACTTAACCCGGATTTAGTAACTCGCACAAATGCCTTCGGATCTTAGTCCGGATATGGTCACTTAGCACAAAGCCTTCGGGACTTAGCCCGGACATCATTCAAATAACCATGCACATTTAACAATAAATCATGGCACATTCGTATTTCGTTTTCGTTAGCAAAACTCAAACACAAGACACTTATCATTCTTGCAATTTCGGCTCAATAGCCACACACAAAGAGCATGATTTTGATTTGCTTAAAACATGATCTAATCAAATCATAATTTAAGCTCTTTTACTCAAGAACTTACCTCGGATGTTGTCGAACGATTCCGATGGCTACTCGACCACTTTTTCCTTTCCCTTATCCAACTGGGGTCCTCTAAGCTCTTGAGCTAATTCAAACAAATTTAACTCATTAAAGTCTCATTTTGCTAGCTTATGGCCGAATATGACAAGGAGTTTGATAGGTCATATGGCCACCCTTTTAGCTCAAATACACAATGGTCATACGCATTTTTAATCACATCAAGCAATTTAATACAATTCATTCGAACATCAAAAGAGAAGCTCAAGGTACTTAGCCCATATATACATTAGACATTAGAGTCACATGTGTATGAAATCACGAATCGAATTCAACATACTAGCTAATATTTCCCCTTAGCCGAATTTTCTAAGTCAAGCTAAAGCCATCAATAGGCTACCTATGGCCGAACATACACATAGCTTATGTACTTATTCATGTGGCCGAACATACATGTCTATGTTGGGGCCGATTGCAACACTTAATACATTCTACAAGTATGGTTACTTGTATTGACTAAACACCATTTTGTTTCAAGTTCAAAACTTGGCTAATACACACATATATACACTAGTAAAGCATCCTCTCCCTTTCCATCAATTTAACACATGCATTACTCATTAATATACAAAAATTATATTTGGCCTTAGCACACAACTTGCTAGCCGATTCTTCTCCATCTAGCAACCAATGCACATATGTGCTCACTCAAAAATGCTAAAAAGAAGATTCAAGAATCATCAATCCACCATCACATGCATCATTAACAAGCTTCATATTTAGCATGCAATGGCATTAACACAAAATCCACCTATGTCGAATATCATCCCCATGACATAGTAAAGATTTGAACCATGGGCTAATTAGAACTCAAGCTAGCAACTAAAAACATGCATGAATCTCATGGCACAACCTCAAACATACCTTGATCTAGATACAAGTATGGCCAAACCTCCTCCTAATCCTCTTCCAAACCAAACATGAAGCAAGAACTCCTTCCTCCTTCCTTAGAATTTTCGGCCAAAAGAAGATGAAAAAGGATGAACAAAATTTTTCTTTTCTTTCCTTTAACTCACGGCAATGGGGGGGGAACAACCACACACTTTTTTTTGTTTCCATTTCTTTATTACCCATACTCCTTATTTATTTTTCCTAACATACCTCACTAACATAACATGTTTGTGACATGTTTCCACTCATAGCATGGCCGGCCACTATGCCTTAATTTGGGTAAATTGACATGCAAACCCATCATTTTCACAATATGCATTAATAGGCCACTTTGCATTTGCCTAGCACATTTCAAAATTTTCTCACATAAGTCCTATTTGATAAAATTCACTTACAATTAACAAAATTCAAACACGAAATTTTCACACATGCACATGTACATATAATGAGCATCAATTATGACGGTTAATTATTTTTATGACTCGGTTTAGTGGTCCCAAAACCACTTCCCGACTAGGGTCAATTTTGGGCTGTCACACACAAATATAATTCAATAATTTGAATACACCAACATGTAGCTTACATTAACTAACAAACCTTCCAAATACTCAATTATGAAAGTATACACTTCTTTCACAAGTTTCTTCGATTTGAAACTTATATAATTCGTGTACATACTTGTATCATCTAGCATCAATCTCATACTCATCCACATCTATCGTTTATCCATTAAACCATTCGTAATAGAGGTTGGATACTTAGGAGTCTTGCAAACTAAGTACCTATACCATGGCCCGAAGCCAAATCAGCCGATATTCATGACTCAAAGCCAAATCGGTATAACTCGCACCCGAAGTGCTAATACTATAGGTCGAAGTCAATTCAATGTATCCCCTAATGACATGTCACTAGTACCCTAAACTATTCTTAAGGTTCAACGACATTTTGAACGCCGAATTACTATCGAGTCATTGTCGAACTTATCCGAAGTCTTGCATTCACAACTTATACAATATCGAAGCATTTAAAATACATTTATAATGAAATTTATCACATACAAACTTACTTCGTGTTCAAAAACAATGAAATTGGTCGATTAATCGAGTACTTTGTCTTTTCCCTGATCTAATTCCAAAATTCGCTTTTCTTGATCTATATAATATCCAAATTAGTTTATTTATTTCTTTATTTATTCAATTCAACCCAAAATATACATTTGAGATACTTTACACATTAGCCCTTAAACTTTCATATTTTTATAATTTAGTCCTTATTACACAAAATCACAAATTCATGCAAATTTCAAAACACCCATGCTTAGCCGAATTACTATTACACCCCTAACAGCCCATAATTATCAAATTTTCACACATTCAAGCACACACACTTTTCACAAATTAATCCATAACTTGCATTTTTTTACTCAAAATCACTTTACCAAACTTGCATAACTATCATTAAATATTCACAATTCATCATAAATCATCAAAGAACACATATATACATCAATGGTAACTCTCACAAATTTTAACAGTTTTGAAATCGAAGGTACGGGCTAGATAGATTGAGTTACAACAAACTCAAAAACATAGAAATCACTAAAAACCAGGTCAAAAACCACTAAAACAATTTGTCTTTTGTTTTAATTAATTAACCTTTATTTTATAAATTACTATATTTACCTTATTATAAAACCATTTAAAACACCTTAATATATGTCCATATATGTCCACTCAAGCTATTAGTGGTCTAATTACAACATAAGGACCTTTACTTTAAGGTTCTATAGCTGTTAGATACTTTTAGCTAATAAAACTCCACTTTTACACATTACGCGATTTAGTCCTTTTTACCGAATTAAGCATTCAAACGATAAAATTACTTTACGAAATTTTCACACAATTATTCTTATCATATCCTAGACATTAAAATAATAATAAAATAAATATTTTAACCTCAAATTTGTGGTTTCAAAACCACTATTCTGATTTGACCAAAAACGAGATGTTACAACTCTCCCCCTTTTTTAGTCATAACTTCCTCGATGTAATAGCCCATTTTTAGTCAACTCAAAATAATGGTTTCGGACCACAAATCCAAGGTCAAAATAATTATTTTATTATTATTTTAATGTTTACAGCATGATAGCATGTATGTGTAAAAATTTCGTGAAGAAATTTTATTGTTTAAATGGTCAATTTGAGAAAAAAGACTAAATTGCGTAAAGCATTAAACTTGATTTTAATAGCTAAAGGGGTCTAATAGCTATGGTTTATTAAATTTAAGATCCTTATGTTGTAATTAGACCATTAAATTGGTGAGTGGACATTTATGGACATAAAACATGTGAATTTTGATATTTTAAATCAAGGGTAAAATAGTAAATTATGTATTGAGTTAAGTAAAAATAAAGAAAACAAGTTTATCATCTTTTAATTCATCCTTTTTCACCGAAAATTGAAGGGAAGAAAAAAATTTCTAGGGTTCTTCATTCGACATTCTTATTTCTATCAATTGGGTATGTATTTTTAATCCATTTTTAATGATTTCTATGTTTTTGTGATCGTTGCATCTAGTACTAGCTAGCCCAGGGACTATTTTGCAAAATAGTTAAAGATTTTGAAAGTTTCCTTTGATGAATATGTATGAGTTTTGAAGTTTGAATATATATTTTGAATAGTTGTTGATAATTAAACAGTTTTGTTAAGTGATTTTTAATGAAAATGCAAAATAGGGATTAAATTGAGAAATGTTGAAACTTTATGGTTTATATGTGAAATAAATGAAAATTATGGGATACTAGGGGCATTATGGTAATTTGGCTAGAATAGGTTAGTCTTGAATTTCATCAATTTGTGATTTTGTGAAATAAGGACTAAATTGTGAAAAATGTGAAATTTGTGGAGCAAAAGTGTAAATGTGTTTTAAAGTGTATTTTGGACTAAATTGAATGAATAAATGATTGAATAAGTTAATTTTGAATATAATTAGATCAATAAAAGTGGAATACGAACTTGAATCGAGAAAAAGATAAAGTTATCGACTAATCGACTTGATTCGCTATTTTAGCATCTGAGGTAAGTTCGTATGTGTTAAGCATTGTAATAATTATGCTTTAATGTGTTGATATTGCATAAATTGTATATACGAGACTATAGATATATTTGACGACAAATCGGCTATTTGTGGTACTTAGTGTACGATTCGACATAGCTTCGGCTATATATGGCACTTAGTGTGATATTCGACATAACTTCAGCTATATATGGCACTTAGTGTGCAATTCGAGATATATTCAGCTATGTACGACACTTAGTGTGCAAGATATCGAGTATGGCACTTAGTGTGCGTGTCATTGAGTATTCAACGACATTTCGTGTATGTATGAACTTGTTATGAATTGGTACAGGTATGTACATGTATATTATGAGTTTAAAATCGAAGAAGTTACAAAGTTTGTATATAAGCTTATGAATAAACAGTTGAAAGGTTTGTTAGAAATCATAAAGTACATGATAATATGTTTAGATTGATGAATGTTGTATTTGTGATTAGTTAAGTTTATGTCATACGAGCTTACTACGCTATGAAGCTTACTTTGTGCTATTTTTCTATGTTTTATAGTGAATCAAGGCTAGCTCGAATTTGAGAGTTGTCGGGAACATCATCACACCATCAAACATCTAAGTTGGTACTTTTGGATTATACATTTTTGGCATATGGCATTTATAGGCTAGATGTGGTATTTTGGTTGTGATTCTAACCATGAGATTTGGCTTGTAAATTGTACATGTTTTGGTTTGTATATATAGCCATGAGTGATGGTTTATTTTGGTATGTTTGGAATGAATGTGGTTATGGTTTTATAGTTGCTCAAATGGTTAATTGATTTGTGGAGTATAAAATGCTTGAGAAATGCCTTGATAAGGTATGATTTTAGAAGTTATGTGATGTGAATTATGGTAAATGAACTATATAGACAATATTGTTTTGGCATGTATTTGGCTAAGTAAATGGTAGTGATTTGAGATTTTGAACAGATGAAATTATAATGGCAAGAATTGTGCATTTGGTTGATGATTTTGGCTGCCTAATTGTATTATGAAATGGTACCATTTGGGTTGTTTAGGTGAGCATGAATAAGGGTGGTAAATTGGCCTTGTAAATGGCCTATTTTTGTCCACAAAAGCAGAGACACGGGCGTGTGTCTCAGACATGTGTGACACACGGTCATGTGTCCCCTGGTGATGAAATTGAATTAAAGTCAATATGCTCCACACGGTCTCACACACAGGCGTGTGACTAGCCGTGTGGTACAAGTCAGTATACTCCTTAATTGGCACACGACCTAGCACACGGGCGTGTGACTTGGCCGTGTTGCATAAGTCTGGATACCCCACAGTTTTGGCATAGCCTAGCACATGACCTGGCACACGGGCGTGTGTGGCCACTTCGAAGGGCACACGGGCTAGACACACGAGCGTGTGGTTGGCCGTGTGACCCAAGTTAGTATGTATGCCCTGTTTCCAAACGACCTGAGACACAGGCGTGTCTGGAGCCATGTGAGGCACACGGCCTATTCACACGGGTGTGTGACCCTTGTATGGTTGAAATTTTTCTAAGTTTCCAAAATTTTCATGTGTTATCGATTTAGTGCCGAACCACTTCTAAAGCATGTTTAAGGCCTCGTAGGCCCTTATAAGGGACAATGTGATTGTGTTGAATGATTTATGAGAATGAATGCTTTATGTTTGTTAAATGTATGCTATATGTTGTGAATTAATCGGTAATACCTCGTAACTCTACTCCAGCGATAGATATGGGTTAGGGGTGTTACACTCGAGTTCCTGTAATAGCTCATTTTTGGGTCAAATCAGGTGTTGTTTCTTCCTCCCAAGTTGGCCGTTATTTGTAAAAGTCTATAAAATGGGTAGAAAAATGTAAATAAATGAAAAATGTGGGCTGTCATAAGCATGAAAAAGGTTTGGCTAGGCTTGGGTTGTAAGGAAATATAAAGAAATTCATTTTACGAGCTTAGAGACTAAAATGTAAAATGTAAAAAAGTTTAGGGGCAAAAATGTAATTTTTTTGCCATAATGTGTTTTTAGGCTGAATTGAGTAATGTGATGATTAAATAAGTTAAATTTGATATTATAGATCAAGAAAAATGAAGTTCGAGTTTAGATCGGGGAAAGAACAAGGTTGTGGACTAAATCGAACTAATAGTCGTTTTTGTAATCGAGGTAAGTTCGTATGTTAAATAAGCTTTAATATAATCGTATTTAAATGCTTTAATATTGCATGAACTGTATGATTGATTGTGTGGACGAGTTTAACTCTAAGGACGAGTTCAGCGGCAGTTCGATAAGCAAGAAATCCTGTTTGAACCTTAGGAATAGATTAGGATACAAGTTACATATCACTAGGGTTACCATGTGTTATGAGATTATGTGATTCGGGTGCTCGTCTCGTATGTCCTATCGGTGGCCGAGTATACCGGTATATGTTGCGGTTACTTGACAGCTTGTGTGAGCAGCACCGAGTAGCTACGTCTTGACTGACAGCTTGTATGAGCAGGCCCATTGATTAGCTCGAGAGCGAGCAATTATGCGATATGAGATTGAGGTAGCATTGGCTACATATGTAGCACTTAGTGTGCAAGATTCCCAAGTATCCGACATCATTATACCGAGTGGTTTACGACTATGTCAAATATGAGAATAAGTGTAAATTCGTTATGAGATGGTACAGGTATGTACTCAAAGCTTAGGAATATTAATTTGTGAAATGACAATTTTAAGGTAAGTTATGTTAGAAGTGAATTATGATCATGAGAATATGGTAAATCATGTCACCTTATATTATATTACTTGCATGATTAATGTATGCTAAGGTTGCTTATTTCTTCATACGAGCTTACTAAGCTATATAGCTTACTTTGTTTTATTTTCAATGTTTTATAGTGTCACCAAGCTAGCTCGGGATTAGAGATCGTCAGAAGTCGCATCACACTATCAAACTGTCTTTTGGGTATCGATGATTTTAAAACATTTTGAGAGTATGACATGTATAGGGACTTGGTCATTTTGTTATATGTGTCATTTGATTTGGCCAAATGTATTGGCTTATATTTGTTTAAGGTGATTTGGTATTTAGCCATGTAATTGGCTTATTTTGGCTAAAATGATTGTAAGCCCATTTATATAAGTATATGTGTTAATGCCTTCTTGTTTTCTTGTTTTGTAATGGGCTGCTATGTTTTTATTATGGTTAAATGACTTAGTGTGAAATGGATGAGATGGGTCCTTTGGTGTGATAGGAAATCTAAGTAGAATTATGCATGATGAAATTATTTGATACGGCCACGCTCGACAATGCCCTTGGACCAGCTCACAAAGTGTGGCTTGCAAACTCTTGCAAGCTGACTTAGTTCGATTCTTGCTCAATAGAGCTCAATTCAGCTCGATTCTAGCTCATTGAACTCAATTTTATCCTTTTAAATTTATTCGTTTTAGTTGCTGGAATAATTTCATGCTTTAGCTAAGTCAATTAATTTAGTTTCAGCTCATAAATATGTGTCAATAAATATGTTTTAATCTGATTCTAATTAATTAAAGTGTTAAATGTTTCTTAGTTTAATGCATGGTTTAAATGTGTCTAAAGTAGAGACAAATTAATTAGCTGCTGTTGAATTTAATTTCTGTCTTAGTCTATTACATGTTTTTAATGTCCTAGCTTCAACCGAATTTATCATGTCTTAAACTAATTAAATTTGCTAAATTGAATGTTGCAGCTACATGCATTGGACGACTTGATTAATGTGAGCTGAAGATTTAGTTTCTCCAAACACCCTTTTGTGAACAGTAAATGACAAGGGAGAGTTGTTGTTTCTTCTTCCTAAGTTGGCCATTTAGCTCTCCAAGCAGCCTTAAAGAGCTTTCACATTGCTGGAAATTCTTTTCACATGGGGTGACCATTCGGTAATTTTTTTTCACAAACAAAGGGTTTCTCAATTTCGTTGGTTCACACTCCATGGCTATTGAAGTGCCTTAAGCTGCTGCAACGGCCCGATTTTTGGCCCAATCGAAATAGTGGTTTTGGGACCACTAATCCGAGGTCAGAGAAATTATTTTTAATATTATTTTATGTGTTGTGTCATGATTATATGAGAGTATGAAAATTTTGTTGAATTAATTTTAGCGATTTCATGCTTAATTATGAAAAAGGACTAAATCGCATAAAGTACAAAAGTCCTATTTTGATAGCTAAGGGTGTCAAATAGCTAGAGAACCAAAATTGGGGGTCTTTAAAAGGCAACTAGACCCTTAAAAGCTGATGGTCGGCCATAGGGGGCAAGAAATTCAAATGGTCAAATGGGTAGGTGACTTAATGTATAATAAAATAGTACCCTAGTGTCTAGCCATCATCTTTTTCATTTCTTCCTTCTCTTCCACCAAAATTTTCAGCAAAAATGGGGTTTTTGGGAGCTTGAAATTTTAGCAACTTGTAACCCTCACAAGTAAGTGATATTGATGGTTTTTCTTGATGATTTTTGTACTTTTAGAACCCTTGTAGCAAGTGCTTTCAAATAAGGGGACTATTTTGCCAAATGGTTGAAAGTCTAGGGTTTTACCATGAGAGTGTCCATGTTGTTTTCTAAAATTTTATGGAAGAAAATGAATCATGGTTGTGAAATAAACAACTTTTGTGAAGTAGTTTTCATGAAAACACTAACTAAGGACCATTTTGCATAAGTTGTAAAAATAATTGATAAACGTGTGAAATAATGAGAATTGTGGGCTGCTCCTAGTATAAAAAGTATTCAGTTAGGCTTGGCTAATAAGGAAATTTGATGAAAATTGATTTTTGGGTCTAGGGGTAAAATGGTCATTTTGTGAGAGTCTAGGGGAAAAATGGTCATTTTGCCCAATTATGAATTGTTGAGTACCTAGATTGATAAAGTGATTTAAACTTGTGAACTTTTATAATTTTAGACCAAGAATTATAGAAATCGGGCCTAGATCGGGGAAAAGCAAAACAAGTGGACTAAGCCAAACTAGTCGTCTACATTTTGTAATCCGAGGTAAGTTGTATGTTAATAATGCAACTATATCTTTATGATGTGTAATTGAGTTGATATGGCATAAATTGTCTGATTTTGAATATGAGAATACAATTTGTGAAATTTACGTAGTAAAGACTTTTGTTTAACATTTGGACTAGACTTGGATATTTGTATCGTGATAATAAGTGATATGTGTGCTAGTGTAAGACATGTCTGGGACATGCATCAGCCACAACATGAGAGCCGGTGTGATGCGATCTGGCTCGGGATGATGAGTCGAATTCACTTAGTTGCCCGATCGTCGTTCGAGAGAATCGTTCGTGCTTCGGGTTTTAGAACTAGAAGTAAATGAAAAGATACGGGTAAGCGGAAGGTTTCAAAGTAGGGTGAATTTAGTAATAGGTTTGGTTATGTGTAGCAAAGATGGGAGATGGATAAATGGGTCGGTTTGGTTACAAGAAAATAATTCGAAGGATGGGAATGGAAAATGAACTTAACGTCAGGAATGATTCAACACTAAGAAGTGTCACCCCGGTTCCTATATTGTTAAGGTGAAAAGATGGATAGATGGATAGGTGAAAACCACACCAAGATTGGTGATAAGTTCAAACAAGACAATTGACACCACTAGCACAAGCCAGATAAGTCTTTCGAAACTTGTACGAGATATGAGAGGAAGCAACCTCACAAGAACAAATGTTCATTAACAATTTTGGCGAAAAGTCCTTTACAAATGAAAGAAAACAAATATTTATACGCACATAGATGACCATTCAAATTCGGCATCTAGGTGTTCACACAATAATAAAAACGTTCACACTAATGTATTAAAATAGTTCATAAATTCGGCAGATTCATGCACTAGCTGAATGGACACTTTCTTCCCCCTTGGTTTGTGCATGAATGCTTAGTCATAAAGAAAGGCTTCAAGTGACTTGTATGTGCACCAAAAGGTTGCATTCATCTCCTTGGGACGTTCATGCACTTGTATGGAACATGTATCTTCATAATTAAACACTTTAATGGCATGTAAGTTCATAAATGGCAGCATGAACCTAGTAAATTCGTTCTCCCCTTTGTGCATGCACTTAATTCAATCAATGTGTTGAATTATTGAGTTAATTCCTTCCCTTGGACGTTCTTGAACCCATCCATGCATGTGTAGTAGCCTATAGGTCAATTCAAAGTGTGAACATGTTCAAGGAGCTCTATGGTCAACATAGAATTAGTTAGCAGCTACTTCTTGGCCGAATAAGTGCCTTGGAAAGTTAAGAGACAGCCACCATACATGCACTTAAGCCATTCATGCATTCTATCATCCCATGCATTTGATCCATTCATGGACTAGCCTTTAATGTCCATACATGCATTTGACACATGCATGAATTTGTAGAAACATTGCATCTAGCCGTACATGCACCAGCATTTAATACTTCTTCATTCATGAGTGTGGAATGCCCAAAAGAGATGTTTCTTCATCCATACATTGTACCGTCCAAAGGAATGTACCTACATGAAATAAACAAGTCATTAAGACATCTCATGAACACTCATAAATTTGGCATGATGTGAACACATTAATGTCATGCATTAATTCGGCTATGTGAACATAATCAATTTATATAATGGCAATGACATATTAATAACAAATATTAATATTAGACAAGTTTAATGCTTAAATGAATATGTGCAAATTTTTATTTAATGTATTAAAGACAAAACCGAGTTTAAACTAAAATGAGCTAAGCTTTAGCTCGTGAGCTAAAGTTGAGCTGAGGCTAAACTCCTAAGCTGAAGTTGAGCTAAGGTTTAGCTCGTGAGCTGAATATGAGCTAGGAGTGAGCTCGGTTTAGCTCAGGCAAGTTGGATCGAGCTTGAATAAGCTGGATTTGAACTGGACGGAGCTCGTAGAGCTGGAAACAAGCTGGGATTAGCTTGCCAACATGTCAATGCTCGGCTTGACAGACTTGTTCGATGAAGTTCGCGGGGCGTGCTCGTATCACGGTGTAAGACATGTCTAGGACATGCATCAGCCTCAAGATATTTAAGCCAGTGTAAGACATGTCTGGGACATGCATCGACATTGATACAAGAGCTAGTGTAGGACATATCTGGGACATGCATCAGCCTTGCGATATACAAGCTAGTGTAAGACCTATCTGGGACATGGCATCAGCTTGTGGTGTGTCAGTGTAAGACCTATCTGGTACATGGCATCAACACCGATAGATGAGAGCCAGTGTAAGACCTGTCTAGGACATGGCATTGGCCTCGCTATATGAAAGCTAGTGTAAGACCATGTCCGGGACATGGCATCAACATCTTAACCCATGTTAGGGCTATTGAGTATCCGATAGTATTCCAAATGGTTCAACAAAAGGTTTATAATTTATATCAAAATGAGAAAAGTTATGATCAGGTGATGAGTGGTACAGGTACCTAATTGAAATGTGTGAGATATGGGCTCAATGTATGCAATATGAGTTGTATTGGATGGTGATGAGTAAGTTGTGCATATGTTTATTTATGGTATTCATGAATACGCTATGAAAAGTTATGCGCATATCGTTCTATGATTAGTTGATGATTATTTTCATGCAACTTACTAAGCTTTATGTTTACCCTATTTCCTTTCCATTTTCTTATAGTGTCACCAAAGTAGCTCAAGGATCATTGCCTAAGTCGGAGAAGCCAGTTACACTATCATCCGAAGCATTTGGTATAGTTAGATCTTTTATTTTCATTATGGCATGTATAGGACCCTGACTTTTGAGTTTTGTGTCAATGTTAATTGGCCAAATGTGTTGGCTTACTTAAGCATTTGATTCATTTTGTATAAGGCCATGGAAAATGGTGAATATTGAAAGTTTATATAAGAATGCAAGATAGTCTTTCAGGAATGTGAAATTGTTGGCATTGTTGAATATAAGAAATGCATATAGGCCTTAGCTATGGTTGTTTGGTTGAGAAATCATATTAAGTTAGATTTTGGCATGTTGGTTGGCATTAGATGGTGTTTTAGGGTGGCAAAAGGCTTGGTAGATAGCCTTATATTATCCACAAGGGTAGACACATGGGCATGTGTCTAGGCCGTGTGTGACACACGGTCAGCCCCATGGGCGTGTTGCTTGGTCGTGTGTCCCCTGCACGTAAAATTTGCAAGTCAGTATGCATGGTAGTAAACACACGGGCAGAGACACAGCCATGTGTCCAAGCTGTGTGGAGGACACGGCCTCTGGCCACAGGCATGTGCCTTGGTCGTGTGCCCCTTATTGGATGCTGACATCAAAAACAGAATGTCAAGGTTTTTAGACACGAGCTAGGACACGGGCATGTCATGGCCGTGTGAGCGACACAGGCCATAGACACAGGCATGTGTTAGGCCGTGTGAAAACCCCTGTAGGTTCAAATATAGAATTTAATTCACACAAGCATGGGACTCGGGCGTATCCCTAGATGCTTAGGTTGTGTGGGTCACACGGACCATCAGGACGGCCATGTTATAATGACCACACGGGCGTGTTGCCCTTCCACATGGGCGTATGCCCTATTTCAAGAGTTATTTTCTTCAAGTTAGTTAAAAGACCCGGGTTGGTCCCGAATGGTTTCTAATGGATGTTTGGGGCCTCATAGGCCCATATTAAGGAGTTTAGACAAAGTTTGAAAAATATTTTAATTTGACCGAGTCTTAATGACATCGAAATGATTGTATGCATGTGATAAAGTGTGGTAACTCCTCATATCCTGTCCCGACGTAGGGCTAGGGTGTGGGGTGTTACAGCTGCTATTTACATTCCAAGACTAATCAGTTCTTCAAGGCAGCTCATTCAATCACTTTGGCTGAACCTAATTAAGGCCATTCAACTCATTTCAGCTCCTTATTTATTGATAATAATTCAACTGATTAAAAACCCCCAATAGGCTATCCATTGGCATCACCAAGGTGCAGAATACTTCAAGAGATGTGTTGAAGAGCTGAATAGTTATTTTCAACTTAATTAAGTTGAATTAAAAGCTTACCATTTAGTTCATTTTGTGTCCATTCGACTAGAACATGTTCAGCCTATAAATAGTTGTTTTGTAAACATTTGAAGGTTAGACAATATATCTTGACATTTTTATGAATTTTAATTCATTTGTGACTTTATTCAACTCTCTAAATTCGTTTAAGACTCAAGTAGACTTATATCTTGACAATATATCTTTCTTGTTTCTTTGAACTTATCACTCTATCCCAAGTGTGGCGTTTGTAACACCCCTAACCCGTATCCGTCGCCAGACTAGGGTTAAAGGCGTTAGTAGACAAATCAGTACATTTTACGAACAATTCAAATACATCATTCACATTCATAGTCAAACATTATCATAGAGTCCCTTATATTGGTCATCGAGACCTTAAGCATGCATTAGAAAGGGGTCGGAACTAAACCGAGCTCATATAAAATTTTTCGAAAACTTATACATTTTTCAAAGTTGTACAGGTGGCACACCTGTGTGAACAGGTCGTGTGCCTGACACGGCTATAGACACGCCTATGTGTCTAAGCCATCTCAAACTAGGGCATACATACTGACTTGTCCACACAGCTACAAGACACGCCCGTGTGCCAGGCCGTGTGAAAATTAGGGAGGCTACTGACTTAAGTCACACTGCCAGTCACACACCCATGTGTCTAGCCCGTGGTTGAAACTGACTTGGCCACACGGTCTAGCACACGCCTGTGTGTACGACCGTGTGGTCTGCTCAGGCTCATTTTGAAATGGCCCTCGAGCAATACGGCTGAGACACACGCCCGTGTCCTAGCCGTGTGGGCAAGAATAGGCTATTTACAAGGCCAAAATGCCACCCATTAAGGGTCCTTCCTACAAGTAACAAATAAGCATCAATTGCATACCAAATGCTCAACCATTTCACAACCAATACATACACCAATCATGTCATATAATTACCGACCAAACTCATACTTATTCACCATTCCAAATGATACCAAATCATGAACCAAAATCATGCCAAAACATATGATCGACAATCTTAATTTACTTTATTCAATCTCAAGCCAAAACTTACCAAACTCCAAAATAAGCACTTACCACAAACTTACCCAAAATGACCTCTTCTCTTGCCCATTCAAGAACATATCATATTAGCATAATTACATCACATAATTCATACCAAAAACACATTCATATACACAGCCAAAACCAAGCCAAATCACATGGCTAGACATATACATTACAAAACATATACAATTACTTCTAGTCTATAGATGCCATACTTCAAAGTTACACTTTCAAAAGGTACCAAAATATAGTTTGATAGTGTGGTGATAATCCTCGATGATCCCTGAGCTACCTGTAGCTACGATATCTATAAAACAGTGTAAACACACACGAAGTAAGCTTTCAAAAGCTTAGTAAGAAATATACAAATAAACTTAACAAATAACATCAATTTAGATCAATTCATTCATATAAATTAAGGCAAAATACATTCACTTAGCCATATATCTCTTATATTTCATTTGAACATGATTCACATATACATATCATAACTTATTCTCATAGCAACTCATATTTATATCATATATTTACCAAGGTACATATACTTACCTTTTATTCTAAAAAATTGTTTACAATTCAAATGTACTTGGGTCGGATACAAATTCACATAGTCATTTATTTTCTCAGAATGCCCGTTGAACCATTCAGAATCATAAGGATACTCGAATAGCTTGGAAAGCTCATACAATGCCAACGTCCTAGACGTGGTCTTACATGTAATCAAATATCGATGCCTCTGTCCCAGATAGGGTCTTACACAAAATCAAATACGATGCCAATGTCCTAGACATAGTCTTACACGTAAATCATAAGTCGATGCCAATGTCCCGGACGTGGTCTTACAAGATAACACATATCGGATCCTATGTCATGACATATGCATCCTAACTATTCCTAAGGTTTGTACGGGGCTTTTCGGATGTCGGAACCTTGTCGATACTTTCTCGGATGTCTCATATTTCTCAACTCATATAGTCATTCATCATTGTTTAAGAGCTTATAAACAATAATAATTCAATTCAAAACACATTTATTTGTATATAGACTTACCTCGTACAGAAATGAACGGAAATGAACAACTATTCAATGACTTTCATTTTCCCCCGATCTAATTCCGTTTTCTTTGGTTCTTGCTCTAAACAAATTCAAATTTAACCCTTTTATTCACCAAATCATTCAATTCAATCCAAAAACACATATTTAGGGCATTTTACAAATTAGCCCTCACATTTTAACAATTTAGTCCCTAATTCATAAAATCACAAAATACACAAAATTTCCTTATACTTATACTTGGCTGAATATTCATAGTATTCATACAAGTCCACATATTTCATTTATTGTACATTTTAGTCCTTCAAAATCTCCTTTTTATAATTTAGCCCACATTACTCAAATTCATCAAAAATTCAAAGACAAAATATACTGACCCAACACATATCTTTCATTTTCTATCAACTAACTTCACAAATCTCACAATTTTATCAATGGCATATTTCAAAATCATCATCAAAATAAAAAATTTAGTCATGGGCTTGATAGAACACTAAGCAACGATCATAAAAACATAGAAATTATCAAAAACCAAACAAAATACATACCTAAATCACCAAATTTCTTAGTCGTACCCTAACCTTGAGTTTTTTTTCTTTTTCTTTGTGTTTTTCAGTTATGTATGAACACAAATGGCTTAATTTTCATGTTTTGTTTAATTAATAACCATCAATTCATCATTTACCATTTTACCCTTCATTAATAACATATAAAATTTCATTAACCTTAGGCATTTATGTCCATCCATTATTCAAATGGTCTATTATCAACATAAGGACCTCTCATTTACAAAGACATAACAAAGAGACACATTTAACATATGGCAAGCAACTTTTACATTTTACACGATTAAGTCCTTTTATCAAATTAAGCACACAAATGATTAAATTTTCATACAAAATTTTCACACATGTTAATGCACATATTATAAACACAGAAAATAATATTAAAATATTTTTTGACTCGCATTTGTGGTCCTAAAACCACTATTTTGACTAGGGTCTAAACCAGACTGTTATAGCATTCAACCATTTGATACCTTTGGTTCCTAACTCTTTATAGTTAGAGGGTCAAGGTCCTTTCCAACACCTTAACTGACTTATAAGTTTCGGGTCAATACTCTCCATAGTATCGGTTCATTCTTGTTCTTAAGCTCAACTTTCTATTCTATCCAACATTCTGGTTTGTTTGCTTCAAACCTTAGCTGAATCTTCATCTTCATTCACCTAGCCATTTCCATCATCATTTCACTTAGCCAATTTTAGCCCTTCTCTTTATTCTCCATTGTTTCAACATCCAGCTGGTACTATCCTTAATCCATCATAAAACTCTTTGAAAACCTTTCATTTAAGCCTACATTTAGATACGTTCCCTTAAACTCTGAATTGAACGAAACTTCCCCATTTAACCATCGGGCACAACAAACGACTCAGGCATCTCTACGAGGCCGAGATCGTATCATTTGGTATCAAAGCTAGTAAAGTCGAGGAGTACCGATGTTCTAAAGTTGCTGGAGTAAGTGTTTGACAAAAATATTTCAAAAAATATTCGTGTATTAATTTTTTTTTACAAGAATAGTGTAATACAAGTTGTATTGAATTCATATATATTGTATAAAAAAAAGAAAAAGAAAGACGTTGCTTTGAAAGTGCTCAGATTTGTTTCCAATCATCAAAGTGTATTTCTGCCCAAAAATCAACCATCACGCCACATTACCATACTTTTATTTTTTTTGTTTTCTTTCAGCCTACCTAATACCAAACATCATCTTCCTTTGTAGACCCTTTTGAAGCCGACCCCCAGACTAGTTTATAAGTCTAAACGAGTTGATTTACAAATTCTGAGAGGAGAATCAAGTGGTAAAAGGCACTAGCATTGTGAGAGCATTAGAGAGAAGCAAAAAGCCAAGTGAAGAGTGCAAACACGAGTGGAGTGCCATATTATCTTTCTTTGTGAGTGGATTCTTGAGGTTTTTATTGGTGATGTATTCATTTTTTTTCTTTAATCACTTTTTCTTTCCATCAATAAATCATGTTTCAAAAAGAGCTTTCAAAATCAGATTTTCAATATGTGATGAAAGAAATGCGTAGAATTGTGAGATCTCAATTTGAAAGGTTACATGAACGATTGGACCGATTGGAGGAAAGAGACTAACGGGAACGACTGCCTCCAAGTCAAAAGACGGAGTCAAGATCATCATGGAGACAAACATCCACTGACTATTCAAGAAGAGATCCATACCGTGATTCCTACTCATTAAGGCATTTGAGTAGAAAGAAAGAAAGCTTCGAGTCTGAGGTCTTTCAAGATGACAAATGAGAAGGTAGATATATCTCTTCAAGAGCATCAAAGTACTCATTCACAGAGGATTATTCATGAAGATTTGATCATGACCCATATGTAGATTGCTTTCCCTTCCTTTAAACAAAAAGCTTGTAGATCTGATTCATTTGTATCATCTCCATCTTGTAATGAAAGGAAGAGACAAAATGAAATTAAATGAAAAGAGAGACAAGAAATGCTAATAAGGGAAAATGAGTGAATATGGAATGAAATTAGAAGAAGGAAAAAAGAAGTGAAAGAAAAATAACTTGAAAAAGAAAAAGAGAGTGAGAGAAAGCAAAACGAGAATGAGATTGAAAAAGCATGTGAGCAAGAAAAGAAAATTGAAAAAGAGAGAGAGAGATTGAAGAAAGAAAAGATGGTGAGCAAGAATTGAGTGTTGTTGTTGAAAAAGAAAATGAAATGGAGAGTGAAAGTGAGTTTTCAACAATAAAAGAGACTGAGGTAAAAGAAAGAGGATTTGAAAATGAGTTAGAAAAAGAGACGACTGAAAAGGATGCAAGTGAACAAGAAAAAGTGAGGAATGTCTTTACTAACCAACAAGTGAGTTTTCCTCGTATTGTTTCTTCTTTTCAGGTTTCTAAAGATTCATTTGACATGTGACAGCCCAAAATTGACCCTAGTCGGGAAGTGGTTTCGGGACCGCTAAACCGAGTCACTGAAATGTTTGAATGTGATATTTATGGTCTAGAATATGTAATTATGAATGTGTGAAAATTTCAAGCTTCAATTTAGTCGATTGCATGTGAGTTTTAGTAAATAGGACTTATGTGAGAAAATTTTGAAATGTGATAGGTCAAAGCATAAGGACCTATTAGTGCATGTTGAAAAAGGGGGGACTTGCATGTCAATTTCCCCCCTCTATTAGTAGTGGCCGGCCATGATAAGTATGGTAGACCAAGTGTGATGGGCAAGACATGTCATAGACATGTTGTGTTGGTGCATCATGGGTGGAAACAATAAAATAATGAGCATGGTAATTAAATAATGAAAGGGAGGAGTGATGAAAAAAAAAAAGAATGGTCTCATCCATGCCCCCCATTGCCGTGAGTAAAAGAAAAGAAAAGAAAAATTTTGTTCATCCTTTTTCATCTTCTTTTGGCCGAAAATTCTAAGGAAGGAGGAAGGAGTTCTTGCTTCATGTTTGGTTTGGAAGAGGATTAGGAGGAGGTTTGGCCATACTTGTATCTAGATCAAGGTATGTTTGAGGTTGTGCCATGAGATTCATGCATGTTTTTAGTTGCTAGCTTGAGTTCTAATTAGCCCATGGTTCAAATCTTTGCTATGTCATGGGGATGATATTCGGCCTAGGTGGATTTTGTGTTAATGCCATTGCATGCTAAATATGAAGCTTGTTAATGATGTATGTGATGGTGGATTGATGATTCTTGAATCTTCTTTTTAGCATTTTTGAGTGAGCACATATGTGCATTAGTTGCTAGATGGAGAAGAATCGGCTAGCAAGTTGTGTGCTAAGGCCGAATATAATTTTTGTATATTAATGAGTAATGCATGTGTTAAATTGATGGAAAGGGAGAGGATGCTTTACTAGTGTATATATGTGTGTATTAGCCAAGTTTTGAACTTGAAACAAAATGGTGTTTAGTCAATACAAGTGACCATACTTGTAGAATGTATTAAGTATTGCAATCGGCCCCAACATAGACATGCATATTCGGCCATAGGAAGGAGATTGGTGTTGCATGTATTCGGTTAGAGGCAAGCATATTGATGCTTTTGTCTTGGCTTAGAAAATTCGGCCAAGGGGGAAAATTAGCTAAAATGTTGAGTTTGATTCATGATTCCGTACATATGTGACTTTAATGTCTAATGTATAAATATGGGCTAAGTACCTTGTGTTCCTCTTTTCGATGCTCAAATGATTAAATCAATTTATTTGTTTAATTAAGCTCAAGAGCAAAGGGGAACTAAATCCGATAAAGGGAAGGAAAAAGTGGTCGAATAGCTATCGGAATCGTTCGACAACATCCGAGGTAAGTTCTTGAGTAAAAGAGCTTAAATTATGATTTGATTAGATCATGTTTTAAGCAAATCAAAATCATGCTCTTTGTGTGTGGCTATTGAGCCGAAATTGCAAGAATGATAAGTGTCTTGTGTTTGAGTTTTGCTAACGAAAACGAAATACAAATGTGCCATGATTTATTGTTAAATGTGCATGGTTATTTGAATGATGTCCGGGCTAAGTCCCGAAGGCTTTGTGCTAAGTGACCATATCCGGACTAAGATCCGAAGGCATTTGTGCGAGATACTAATTCCGGGCTAAGCCCGAAGGCATTTGTGCGAGTTACTAAATCCGGGTTAAGTCCCGAAGGCATTTGTGCGAGTTACTATAACCGGGCTATGTCCCGAAGGCATTTGAATGAGTAGCTATATCCGGTTAAATTCCGAAGGTACGTGATTTGGGAATGAATGATCTTGCTGTAAAAATTTCAGTTAATACGCTTGAAACATCCCAACATTAAGGTATGTTTCGTATGTGCTTTGAATTAGTTGAGCCCTTACAAATAAGTATTCGCTCAGTTGATAAATGAGCTACCGGCCTTTGGCTAAGTTGATCTTTGTGTATGAATAAAAGGGTTGGTAATGTGAAGTAAGTATGATATTGAAAAATTGTGCATATGAAATTATCCGTTTAGCTACATGAATGCTATACTTTTGTTGTGCTGGAATCCCTTGCTCAAAACTTACTAAGCATAAATTGCTTACTCCGTCTCCTTGATTCTCTGTTTTATAGATTTTGGTTCTCCAGCTATCGGACTCGGGATTTTGAAGTCGAAGTCGCCCACACTATCAAAGCCCCCCCTTTTGGTACAATTTTGGTTGAACTTCGAAATGGCATGTATAGGACTACCCTTTTTGTTGGGGGTCATGGACCCTTTGGACTTGTATAATTTTGGATAGCCATGCGAAAATGGCTTATATATATTTGAGTATAATGTTATAATCATTTGGTATGGATATGGTTATTGAGAGGTGTGGATATGCTTAACAAGGATTGGCCATGGGAATGGTTAATCACTATCATAAATTGTGCTATTTATGCTAAAAGGGCTAGTTGAATCATGGAAACTATGAAATAGGTAAAGTCTACCTTAAAGGCAGATGCTGACAGCAGCAGTGATGTAGATTTGGAAAATCACTAAAAATAGTAGGAATGGAATTAAATAGTGAATAAATTATTTAAACGAACCTTGATGAATCTATTTTCATAGGAAAGTAACGAAACGATCATATGGACAGTATGTTAAGAGATATTCAGGTTCTCGTAAGACAGGGCCAGAACGGTTTCTGGATTCCCTGTTTCGACTTTGGAATTTCATTATAAATTAACCGGAGATAATTAGGAGTCATGCCATATATGTATAGATTCCTCTTTGAGTCTAGTTCTTATAGAAACAAACGACATCAGTATTGAAGCCCTGTACAGGGAGATATCTAAGTCGTAATGCGCAAAGGTCAGTGTAGTCGATCCCTGTAACATGGGAGACTTTGACTAATAAACTGTACTAATTGGCCCAACCAAAAATTCTAGAAAAAAATATGTAGATGGGCATATGAGTCTAGTTTCAGGGAAAATTTACGGAACTAGATTCTGAGTTTCTGAACTCAAGATATGATTTTTTAACCGACTAGTACGCAGATTGGCAGTGTCTGGGAAATTTTTTTATAAGTGGTTTAAAGTCTGTTAACACCTCGTGTTCGACTCCGGTGACGGTCTCGGGTTCGAGGTGTTACATTTGATTGGTATCAGAGCTACGGTTTAGTCGATTCTAGGACTACCGTAATGCGTTGGGTCTAGCTATACATGCCATTTTATGTGATTATTTGATAGTGTGGTGATTTCTGACAATTGTAAATGTGTTTATTTATAGTAATGGATCTCGATCCCGACCGAGCGGTAGCTGATGATCTTGAGAGTGTAGCGCCTGCTCCCGCACAAGGGACAGCGCCGGCGGACTCTCAACCTAATGCTAGTAACCCGAATGATGAAGCTAGACAAGCTTTCTATAGCGTGATGAATGATTGGTTCAACCAATACATTCGAACTAATACGGCTGTTCCACAACCTCCATTCCCGACTAATACCACCCCCGCACCTACAATACCTCCGGAAACTGACCAAATAAGGTCAAATAAGCCCCCAGTTGACAGAATCCGAAAACATGGGGCTACTGAATTTAAAGCTACGGATAGCGACGATGCCGAGCAAGCTGAATTTTGGTTGGACAACACTATCCGGGTACTCGATGAGCTATCTTGTACACCCGATGAATGCCTAAAGTGTACTATCTCCTCGCTACGCGATTCTGCCTACTATTGGTGGAGTACTCTGACTTCTGTTGTGCCCCGAGAGCAAGTAACTTGGGAATTTTTCCAAACTGAGTTTCGGAAAAAGTATATCAGTCAGAGATTTGTTGATCAAAAACGGAAGGAATTTCTTGAGCTTAAGCAAGGTTCTATGTCAGTTACAGATTACGAGCGAAAATTTGTTAGACTTAGTAGGTATGCTCGGGAATGTGTTTCGTCCGAGGCTATCATGTGTAAACGCTTCGAGGATGGGCTGAATGAAGATATAAAAATGTTCGTGGGCATTCTTGAAATACGAGAGTTCGTAGTACTTGTCGAGCGAGCTTGTAAAGCCGAAGAGCTTAGAAAAGAAAAACAAAAAGTTGATGTGGGAACTGGAGAGTTTCGTAAAAGATCCTCGGGAAAGTCTCTTCAACAGGCATCGAAGAAATTTCGAGATGATGTGGGCCGGTCTAGAGGCACTTTGGGCCTTTTTAGACGAGATCGTGATCGACCCCCTGTGGGTACACGAGGCACTTTGGTCGCCAGTGTTGGGAATGAACGTCGAGACAGAACGAAATTTCGATATTGCGGTAAATGGCATTTGGGGAGTTGTAGATTCCTTGACCGCTCCTGTTACAAGTGCGGATCAGTTGACCACTTCATTAAAGATTGCCCGAGGTTGTCTGAACAGAATGTAAATCAGAGTGGGAAACCGGGTGCTACCACTGCTCGAGGTAGACCATCTGGAAATACGGGCAATGCTAGTGGTGGTCAGAGAGGATCTAGAGATGCTACGACCAGATCCGAGGCTCGTGCGCCTGCTAGAGCTTATGCTATACATGCCCGCGAGGATGCTTCTTCGCCTGATGTTATTACCGGTACTTTTACTCTCTTTGATACTAATGTAATTGCTTTGATTGACCCCGGTTCTACTCATTCTTACATATGTGAAACCTTAGCATCCAGTAAGACTTTACCTATTGAGTCTACTGAGTTCGTAATTCGGGTGTCAAATCCCTTGGGTCGCTACGTGCTTGTCGACAAAGTGTGTAAGAAATGTCCCCTAGTAATTCGAGGTTCCTGTTTTCCGGCGGACTTGATGCTTTTGCCGTTTGATGAATTTGATGTTATTCTTGGTTTGGATTGGTTGACCGCGCATGATGCGGTTGTGAATTGCAAAAGCAAGACTATTGATTTGAGGTGCGCAAATAACGAGATAATCCGAGTTGAGTCTACGGACTTAAAGGGGTTGCCAGCTGTAATATCCTCAATGTTGGCCCAGAAATATGTAAGAAAAGGGTGCGAAGCATACCTTGCGTATGTACTTGATGACAAAGAATTAGAAAAGAAACCCGAATCTGTCCCGGTGGTTTGTGAATACCCGGATGTTTTTCCTGAAGAATTACCGGGTTTACCACCTGTTCGGGAGATAGAGTTTGGTATTGAGCTTGTACTTGGGACTACGCCGATTTCGGTAGCTCCGTATCGTATGGCACCAACCGAGTTAAAAGAGTTGAAAGCTCAGTTGCAAGAATTGACTAGAGGTTTCGCTCGACCAAGTTTCTCACCTTGGGGTGCACCAGTATTGTTCGTGAAAAAGAAGGACGGAACCATGAGGTTGTGCATTGACTATCGTCAGCTGAATAATAAAGAACAAATATCCGTTACCGCGAATCGATGATTTGTTCGACCAACTGAAGGGAGCCTCAGTGTTCTCAAAAATAGATTTGAGATCGGGCTATTATCAGTTGCGAATTTGAGATTCGGACATACCCAAAACTGCCTTCAGAACGAGATATGGTCACTACGAATTCTTAGTGATGCCGTTTGGGCTCACTAATGCCCCTGCGGTATTTATGGATTTGATGAATCGGATCTTCAGACCATATTTGGATCGATTCGTAGTTGTGTTCATTGATGACATCTTGGTCTATTCAAGAGATGAGACCGAACATGCTGAGCACCTGAGATTAGTGTTGCAAATTTTGCGGGATAAGCAGTTATATGCTAAGTTCAGTAAGTGTGAGTTCTGGTTAAGAGAGGTTAGCTTCTTGGGTCACGTGGTATCCGCATCGGGTATTCGAGTTGACCCGAGCAAAATTTCAGCCATACTTAACTGGAAGCCTCCAAGAAATATTACCGAAGTTCGGAGCTTCCAGGGGCTCGCCGGTTATTACCGACGATTTGTAAAAGGTTTCTCGATGATAGCCACACCAATGACGAAGCTACTTCAAAAGGATGTTAAGTTCGAATGGACGGAGAAATGTCAGAAAAGTTTCGATCAACTGAAAACTTATTTGACTGAAGCTCCAATTTTAGTGCAACCCGAATCAGGCAAAGAGTTTGTCATTTATAGTGACGCATCCCTACTTGGGTTGGGTTGCGTATTGATGCAAGAAGGTCGAGTGGTGGCCTATGCATCGAGACAATTAAAGCCACATGAGAAAAATTATCCGACCCATGATCTTGAACTAGCTGCCATCGTATTTGCTTTAAAAATATGGCGACATTACTTATTTGGTGAAAAGTGCCATGTATTTTTGGATTACAAAAGTCTCAAATATTTGATGACTCAAAGAGACTTAAATCTGCGACAAAGACGTTGGCTTGAGTTGTTGAAAGATTACGAGCTTGTCATTGATTACCACCCGGGAAAGGCTAATGTGGTTGCGGACGCCTTAAGCCGAAAATCATTGTTTGCTTTACGAGCGATGAATGTGCACTTGTCTGTTCTACCCGACAATGTGTTAGTAGCTGAATTAAAAGCCAAACCATTATTGATTCATCAAATTCGTGAAGCCCAGAAAGTTGATGATGAATTGGTTGCAAAACGGGCTGAGTGTGTTCCGAACAAGGAATCGGAGTTTCAAATTGATGATGATGATTGTTTGAGGTTCAGAAGTCGTTTGTGTGCTCCAAGGAATTCAGAACTCATTTCGATGATTCTGAACGAAGCCCATTGTAGCCGAATGTCAATTCACCCGGGGAGTACGAAAATGTACAACGATTTGAAACGTTGGTTTTGGTGGCATGGTATGAAACGAGACATCTCCGACTTTGTTTCGAGATGTTTAATATGTCAACAAGTGAAAGCGGAACATCAAGTGCCTTCAGGATTACTTCAGCCAATCATGATACCTGAGTGGAAATGGGATCGAGTCACAATGGACTTTGTGTCCGGACTGCCATTGTCAGCAAGTAAGAAAGATGCGATTTGGGTTGTTGTCGATAGACTGACTAAGTCGACTCACTTTATCCCCGTGCGTACGGATTTTTCATTGGATAAACTAGCTGAATTGTACGTTTCTCAGATTGTGAGATTACACGGGGTACCTATTTCTATCGTGTCGGATAGAGATCCGAGATTCACCTCACGATTTTGGAAGAAATTGCAAGAAGCTTTGGGTACCAAGCTGCATTTTAGCACTGCTTTTCACCCCCAAACCGATGGTCAATCCGAGCGGATAATTCAGATACTTGAGGATATGTTGAGATGTTGCATCCTCGAGTTCAGTAGTTCATGGGAACAGTATTTACCTTTGATTGAATTCGCTTACAACAATAGTTTTCAATCAAGTATTAAGATGGCACCTTACGAGGCTTTGTACGGTCGTAAATGCCGTACACCATTGTTTTGGACCGAGCTCGGTGAAAGTAAAATTTTTGGAGTTGATTTGATTAAAGATGCCGAACAGAAAGTAAAGGTAATCCGTGAAAGTCTGAAGGCAGCCACAGATCGTCAAAAATCGTATGCGGATTTGAAACGAAAAGACATTGAATATCAGGTGGGAGATAAAGTGTTTCTTAAAGTTTCGCCTTGGAAAAAGGTACTCAGATTTGGCCGTAAGGGCAAGTTGAGCCCGAGATTCATTGGGCCGTACGAAATCTCCGAACGAGTTGGTCCGGTTGCGTATAGATTGATTTTACCCCCTGAACTTGAAAAGATTCACGATGTCTTTCATGTTTCGATGCTTTGACGCTATAGATCTGATCCATCGCACATAATTAGCCCATCAGAGGTTGAAATTCAAGCCGATATGAGTTATGAAGAAGAACCGATGCGTATCCTAGCTCGTGAAGTGAAGGAGTTGCGAAACAAAAGGGTTCCGCTAGTAAAGGTGTTATGGCTCAAACACGGGATCGAGGAAGCTACTTGGGAAACTGAGAGCTCGATGAAAGAATGATACCCAAACTTATTTACCGGTAAAATTTTCGGGGACGAAAATTTCTTAAGTGGGGGAGAGTTGTGACAGCCCAAAATTGACCCTAGTCGGGAAGTGGTTTCGGGACCGCTAAACCGAGTCACCGAAATGTTTGAATGTGATATTTATGGTCTAGAATATGTAATTATGAATGTGTGAAAATTTCAAGCTTCGATTTAGTCGATTGCATGTGAGTTTTAGTAAATAGGACTTATGTGAGAAAATTATGAAATGTGATAGGTCAAAGCATAAGGACCTATTAGTGCATGTTGAAAAAGGGGACTTGCATGTCAATTTCCCCCCTCTATTAGTAGTGGCCGGCCATGACAAGTATGGTAGACCAAGTGTGATGGGCAAGACATGTCATAGACATGTTGTGTTGGTGCATCATGGGTGGAAACAATAAAATAATGAGCATGGTAATTAAATAATGAAAGGGAGGAGTGATGAAAAAAAAAAGAATGGTCTCATCCATGCCCCCCATTGCCGTGAGTAAAAGAAAAGAAAAGAAAAATTTGTTCATCCTTTTTCATCTTCTTTTGGCCGAAAATTCTAAGGAAGGAGGAAGGAGTTCTTGCTTCATGTTTGGTTTGGAAGAGGATTAGGAGGAGGTTTGGCCATACTTGTATCTAGATCAAGGTATGTTTGAGGTTGTGCCATGAGATTCATGCATGTTTTTAGTTGCTAGCTTGAGTTCTAATTAGCCCATGGTTCAAATCTTTGCTATGTCATGGGGATGATATTCGGCCAAGGTGGATTTTTTGTTAATGCCATTGCATGCTAAATATGAAGCTTGTTAATGATGCATGTGATGGTGGATTGATGATTCTTGAATCTTCTTTTTAGCATTTTTGAGTGAGCACATATGTGCATTAGTTGCTAGATGGAGAAGAATCGGCTAGCAAGTTGTGTGCTAAGGCCGAATATAATTTTTGTATATTAATGAGTAATGCATGTGTTAAATTGATAGAAAGGGAAAGGATGCTTTACTAGTGTATATATGTGTGTATTAGCCAAGTTTTGAACTTGAAACAAAATGGTGTTTAGTCAATACAAGTGACCATACTTGTAGAATGTATTAAGTGTTGCAATCGGCCCCAACATAGACATGCATATTCGGCCATAGGAAGGAGATTGGTGTTGCATGTATTCGGTTAGAGGCAAGCATATTGATGCTTTTGTCTTGGCTTAGAAAATTCGGCCAAGGGGGAAAATTAGCTAAAATGTTGAGTTTGATTCATGATTCCGTACATATGTGACTTTAATGTCTAATGTATAAATATGGGCTAAGTACCTTGTGTTCCTCTTTTCGATGCTCAAATGATTAAATCAATTTATTTGTTTAATTAAGCTCAAGAGCAAAGGGGAACTAAATCCGATAAAGGGAAGGAAAAAGTGGTCGAATAGCTATCGGAATCGTTCGACAACATCCGAGGTAAGTTCTTGAGTAAAAGATCTTAAATTATGATTTGATTAGATCATGTTTTAAGCAAATCAAAATCATGCTCTTTGTGTGTGGCTATTGAGCCGAAATTGCAAGAATGATAAGTGTCTTGTGTTTGAGTTTTGCTAACAAAAACGAAATACAAATGTGCCATGATTTATTGTTAAATGTGCATGGTTATTTGAATGATGTCCGGGCTAAGTCCCGAAGGCTTTGTGCTAAGTGACCATATCCGGACTAAGATCCGAAGGCATTTGTGCGAGATACTAATTCAGGGCTAAG
Source organism: Gossypium hirsutum (assembly GCF_007990345.1). Taxonomy (NCBI): domain Eukaryota; kingdom Viridiplantae; phylum Streptophyta; class Magnoliopsida; order Malvales; family Malvaceae; genus Gossypium; species Gossypium hirsutum. The sequence goes on along the minus strand of NC_053426.1, from coordinate 38,938,788 downwards.
CCCGAAGGCATTTGTGCGAGTTACTAAATCTGGGTTAAGTCCCGAAGGCATTTGTGCGAGTTACTATAACCGGGCTATGTCCCGAAGGCATTTGAACGAGTAGCTATATCCGGTTAAATTCCGAAGGTACGTGATTTGGGAATGAATGATCTTGCTGTAAAAATTTCAGTTAATACGCTTGAAACATCCCAACATTAAGGTATGTTTCGTATGTGCTTTGAATTAGTTGAGCCCTTACAAATAAGTATTCGCTCAGTTGATAAATGAGCTACCGGCCTTTGGCTAAGTTGATCTTTGTGTATGAATAAGAGGGTTGGTAATGTGAAGTAAGTATGATATTGAAAAATTGTGCATATGAAATTATCCGTTTAGCTATATGAATGCTATACTTTTGTTGTGCTGGAATCCCTTGCTCAAAACTTACTAAGCATAAATTGCTTACTCCGTCTCCTTGATTCTTTGTTTTATAGATTTTGGTTCTCCAGCTATCGGACTCGGGATTTTGAAGTCGAAGTCGCCCACACTATCAAAGCCCCCCCTTTTGGTACAATTTTGGTTGAACTTCGAAATGGCATGTATAGGACTACCCTTTTTGTGGGGGTCATGGACCCTTTGGACTTGTATAATTTTGGATAGCCATGCGAAAATGGCTTATATATGTTTGAGTATAATGTTATAATCATTTGGTATGGATATGGTCATTGAGAGGTGTGGATATGCTTAACAAGGATTGGCCATGGGAATGGTTAATCACTATCATAAATTGTGCTATTTATGCTAAAAGGGCTAGTTGAATCATGGAAACTATGAAATAGGTAAAGTCTACCTTAAAGGCAGATGCTGACAGCAGCAGTGATGTAGATTTGGAAAATCACTAAAAATAGTAGAAATGGAATTAAATAGTGAGTAAATTATGTAAACGAACCTTGATGAATCTATTTTCATAGGAAAGTAACGAAACGATCATATGGACAGTATGTTAAGAGATATTCAGGTTCTCGTAAGACAGGGCCAGAACAGTTGCTAGATTCCCTGTTTCGACTTTGGAAATTCATTATAAATTAACCGGAGATAATTAGGAGTCATGCCATATATATATAGATTCCTATTTGAGTCTAGTTTCTATAGAAACAAACTACATCAGTATTGAAGCCCTGTACAGGGAGATATCCAAGTCGTAATGCGAAAAGGTCAGTGTAGTCAATCCCTGTAACATGGGAGACTTTGACTAATAAACTGTACTAATTGGCCCAACCAAAAATTCTAGAAAAAAATATGTAGATGGACATATGAGTTTATTTTCAGGGAAAATTTACAGAACTGGATTCCGAGTTTCTGAACTCAAGATATGATTTTTTAAGCGACTAGTACGCAGATTGGCAGTGTCTGGGAAATTTTTTTATAAGTGGTTTAAAGTCTGTTAACACCTCGTGTTCGACTCCGGTGACGGTCTCGGGTTCGGGGTGTTACATGAAAAGTTTCAACTTCATTTTCTTCCTGATGAGAGGCGGTTCAAGTTTATCAACATAGGTAAGATCGTAGATGAACTTAACCCACAAGTGCTTAAAGGTATGCAAGGTAAGGATTTTTTAGTAGTTGAAAAAGGTACCGATGACTTAGTTTTCAAAAGATCTCATCACCTTCATTTGGCTAATTGTCATTCTTTGATTTTTGATGAATTCATTTTAAATAGTGGCATGAAGAGTTTTTCTACTAATGAGTATGCCATTGGCAAGTTTTTTGATGAAGTAAGATTAAATCAGCACGAACAAAATTCGATCTTGTGTGATAAAGAGTTGTCATGTAAAATGCCAACTATTTGTTTGTAAAGGTAATGTGAATTTTCTAAATTGTTGTACATGTTTGTGCAAGACTATTCGTATGAGATTTAAAAGGTTTGATTGTTTGAATATGTGTGTGTTTAAATCCTCGTTGTTTAACATGTGTGAATTATTGGAGATAAAGAGATTCTTTCTGCATTTTGTAACGAGTAATCAAACTCGTGTGTTCAAACCTGGAGTTCGTTATTCTGGTTCAGGGGAAATCAAGCATCCTAAATTTTGTGTGAACAATTCATGTTTATTTGATGCTTGGCCTTTAACTAAGGAACGAAACTTGAAAACTATGATTATATCTTAAAATCGCTTCTTGTTCACTCTATGTTGTCGGTTATAAAATTCTTGACTCATCATGAAAAGGTAAGACCATCTATGTTTTTGAACCACAACAATTAAAGTTGAATGTTGTTGAGAAAGTTACTGGTGACATAGTTTTCAAAAGACCTGCTTATTTTGCTTTGGTTAATTGTCATTTTCTGTTTGTTGTTGACAATTTCGTTTTAAGTGGAGGCATGAAGAGTTGTTTACGTGATGTGTTTTGCATTGAAAAATCTGTTGATGACGTTAGATTAATTCAACTTGTGCAAACTTTGGACGTATGTGATAGCAATTATTCACATAAAAAGCTTGATTTTTTCGATTGTGATGGTTATGTGAATTCTTTATATTTTTGTGCGAAACCCTATTGTACAAGCATGCCGTTATGGATGAAATATGAAGGACTTGATTTCTCGAATGTATGTATTCCTAAATCTTGTTTGCTTGGCATGTGCAATGTCTTGTTGAAAATGAAATTTTTATTGTGTTGCGGAACGACTGATCAAAATCGTGTTTTTAAACCCGAAGCATGTATTCCTAATTTGATGTCAAGCGAAGGTGAGTATCAAAATTGTATTTTGAATCAATGTGTTGACCCCTTCTATTTGCTCTGAGTTTTATCTTTATTTTGTTCGAAAACAAAGCATGTGAATTTTGTTGGCTTGTAAAGTCAATGAAATTTTTTATTCTAGAAATTGTTCTATATTTTGGCTTAAAAGATTCGAGTTTGATTTGCTTGATAATGACTTAAAATTGCTTCATGTTCTTTCTACGATGCTAGTCATGAAACTTTCAAGTTGAAGTGAAATGGTAAGAGAAAATCTCGTCTTTGATCCCGGTGATTATTGTTCTATATCATTGTCTAAGGGATTTGAACTATTGAAAGTTGATTTTCAAAACTATAGCTATCAAACTTCTATTTTTGATCCTAACATTGGTTTATTTGCTCAATTTTTTAATAAGATTATGAAAATTTCTCTTGAGATTATAATTTCTAGTGTCACTAAACTATTTCATTCTTGTGTAGGTGACACCTCGAAATGGTTTCCTCCTAGAGAGGGAGGGTATGCAGGCAACCTATTCTCTTTTCGAGGTATTTGTGAATCTCAGGTTCTTGGGAGCATTTCTATCAAATTCATCACCTAAGAGGTTCCTGACCAAGAAAGATTTTTCGCGAGCAAGTGGCCCGATTTGAGGACAAATCGCTTTAAAGAGAGAGGGGATGATAAGGCCATGTAACGCCCTCACGCCAGAGACCGTCGCCAGAGTCAAGCTTGAGGTGTTACTAAACTTAATTCATTAATTTAACAGCTCAAACAATTTATTTTTAAAATTTCTGGACAAGCTGGCCAACTGCATCAAAGTTGCTTAAATATTCATATCTCGAGTTCTGAAACTAAAAATTAAGATCCATAAATTTTCCCTGAAACTACACTCATATATATATTTACTAATTTTTTTCTAGAATTTTTGGTCGAGCCAATTAGTAAAGTTTATTACTTAAAGTCTCCCCTGTTTCAGGGTTCGACTACTCTGACCCTTGTGTATTACGAATAAAATATCTCCTGTACAGAGTTCCAATGACTATTCCGTTTATTTCTTATAAAACTAGACTCAATAAGGTTTTCATACATGTAAGATAAAACTCATAATTGTTTTTATACAATTTATAGTGAATTTTTTAAAGTCAGAATAGGGGATACAGAGATCACTCTGACCCTGTTCCACCAAAATTTAAATATTTCACTAAATATAACTCATATACCTGTTTTGTTCCATCCATATGAAAATATACTCATCAAGCTTCAATTTAATAACTTACTAATCATTTAATTCCATTTCTACTATTTTTAGTGATTTTTCAAATTTACATCACTGCTGCTGTCAGATTTTATTTTATGGCAAATTTTACTTTACTCTATATTTTCATGGACTAAATAGCATTTTAAACATACATAACATCAAATATGACTTAGATTGGCCATTCCAATGGCTAATCATTTACAAACCCTTTTCTTGCCAAACCATAGCCATATCATAAGATCATTTACACGAAGTGAGTATTTTTCCATACATGCCACATTCAAAACACACAAGCCATTTTACCAATTTAGGCCTTCGGATAGTGTGGACGAATCTTCGACCTATCCTAATTCTCAAGATAGCTTGTCAACAACTACAATGAATGAAAAGAATGGGGGAAGCATAGATGCTTAGTAAGTTCACATGTAAATAGCAAGTAACATAATCAATGAAATTCCACATAAAACATAATTTGCATAAACAACACCAAGACATTCATGTTTCATTTGCATTTAATATCTTTCTACGATTTCATCATACCAAGTTCTTAACCCGAGGATTTAAGCACATAGCTGTCAAATTTTCCATTCATCACACTTACCAATATGTCACCTTCGTTTTAGGCATTCTTCTCATTCACTTAAGATTCACCCGTTGAACACATCAGAATATAATTCGAATACGCAGATTTCATGAATATAAGTGCCATACCCGCAGCTAGACAAACTCAATAGCCTGCGGAACTTATGTAGCCAAGCTACCATGTAACCCGCCCATAAGTGAACTTGGACTCAACTCAACGAGCTCGGGCGTTCGTATCCATAAGTGAACTCGGACTCAACTCAACGAGTTTGGATGCCTAGTTACATCTCACGAACTCGGACTCAACTCAACAAGTTCGGAACTCAAGTATCCTAGTGACATGTCACTTGTATTCTAATCTATTCCTAAGGTTCAAACGGGCTTTTTCCTCAATCTCACATCTTTACCGTCTTCCATGGAATATCGGAACTGATACTCGGTGATAGCTCATACTCATCAAGTAATTCACATAATTACATATTATTCAACAATAACCACAAAACATAACATTTCATGATAATAATAAGCATCATATCATATAAACAACATTAAATTGCTCAAAATGACAATTATGTTACTACATTTACACATGAACTTACCTCGATACAAAATATTAGCAATCGAGCCTATTCTTCGTAAACTTTGTTTTTCCCTCGATCGTGACTTGAATCTCGTTTCTCTTGATCTATAATGCCAAATTAATCTTATTTAATACATACATTCATCAAACAGCATTTAATACGAACTTTGGCAAAATTATATTTTTGCCCCTAAACTTTTTCATAATTACACTTTTTCCCCTAAGCTCGGGAATTAAACTTCATCTCTTATTCTTATGTTTTATGACATGCTGATCATTTTTCCCTTCTATGGCAACATCAAATTCACACTCTAACATGTACTTATGACTATTAGGTATTTTTATCGATTAAGCCCTTTTCTACTCGTTTTCGCTTAAAACCGAATAGCACAAGCTGTCTAACATAATTTAAAACCTCATTTTCTATCATAAAACACCAAAGTACACAAATTTCACCTATGGGTATTTTTTCAAATATGAACCCTAGGTTGAATTATTGCTAGCATAAGTTAATTCGAGCTACCGGGATTTCAAAAACATAAAAATCATTAAAAACGGGGCATGAAATCACTTACTATGAAGCTTGAAAGTTGAAGAAACCCTAGCTATGGGGAGAGGTAAAATTCGGCAGCAACAATATGGAGAAGATGATCATTTTGTGTTATTTTTCCCATTTTATTTTATTTAATATACAAATGACCAAAATGCCCTTACTACTAAACTTTCCAAAAATTCCATCCATGTCCAATTTTTTGTCCATAGACTTAGAAATTGGTCAAGTTTCTATTTAAGACCTCCTCATTAATATTCCAAAGCAATTTCATACTAAAAACTCCTAGAATGCAAATTTTGTAAATTATTCGATTTAGTCCCTAATTTCAATTTAAGCACTTTAGGCATAGGATTTCATCATGAAATTTTCACACAATCATGAAATCATATCATAAACATCAAAATAATTATAAAATAATTATTTCTATCTCGGTTTGTGGTCACAAAACCACTATTCTGATTAGGCCCTAATTCGGGATATTACAACTCTCCCCCCTTTAAGGATTTTCGTCCTCGAAAATCTTACGGTAAACAGGTGTGGGTATTGGTTTCTCATAGTTTCCTCAGGTTCCCATGTAGTCTCTTCTACCCCGTGCTTTTGCCACAATACTTTCACGAGAGGGACACTTTTATTTCTTAGTTGCTTGACCTCTCGAGGTAAAATCTTAATCAGTTATTCTTTGTAAGTCATATCTGGTCGTAGTTCAATTTCTGTCGGTGAAATTATATGTGAGGGATCCGAACGATACCGACGTAGCATAGATACGTGGAACACATCATGCATCTTCTGTAATTCAGGTGGTAATGCTAGCCGATAAGCTACTGGTCCAATTCTTTCAATTACTTCATACGGTCTAATAAAACGCAGACTTAACTTACCCTTTCGTCCAAATCTAAGGACTTTCTTCCATGGAGACACTTTCAAAAATACCTTATCACCAACTTGAAACTCGATTTCTTTTCGTTTCAAATTGGCATAAGATTTCTGTCTATCTGAAGCAGCTTTCAAACAATCTCGAATCACTTTCACCTTTTCTTCAGTTTCTTTTATTAGATCAACTCCATAAATCTGATTTTCCTTGAGTTCAGTCCAATACAATGGCGTCCGACATTTACAACCATACAATGCTTCATAAGGTGCCATCTTCAAACTCCTCTGATAACTATTATTATAAGCAAATTCTACCAATGGTAAGTATCTTTCCCAACTACCTTGAAATTCCAATACGCAACATCTGAGCATGTTTTCAAGAATCTGAATTACTCTCTTTGATTGTCCATCAGTTTGTGGATGAAAGGCAGTGCTGAAATTTAACTTCGTACCTAATGCCTCTTGCAACTTTTTCCAAAACTGTGAAGTAAATCTCGGATCTCTACCCGAAATGATTGACAAAGGTATTCCATGAAGTCTAACAATTTCACGGATATACAATTCAGCCAACTTATTAAGAGAATAATCCGTACGTATCGGAATAAAATGAGCTGATTTAGTCAGTCTGTCAACTATTACCCAGATGGCATTTTTCTTCCCTAGAGTTAACGGCAACCCTGATACAAAATCCATAGTAATCCGATCCCATTTCCATTCAGGAATCATGATAGGCTGCAGTAATCCGGAAGGTACTTGGTATTCAGCTTTCACTTGTTGACAAACTAAGCACTTTGATACAAACTCTGAAATATCTCTTTTCATTCCACTCCACCAGTACATTTTCTTCAAGTCATTATACATTTTCGTACTGCCCGGATGAACCGCTAAACAACCATTATGTGCTTCATGCAAAATCTTTTGAATCAACTCATCATTTTTCGGTACACAAATTCGGTTTTTAAACATCAAGCAACCATCAAAACCAATTCTGAAATCTGATCCCTTATTAGCTTCACACTGCTTTCTCTTAGCTTGCAAATCTTGATCATTTTTCTAAGCTTCACAAATCTCTTGTAAAAACATCGGTCTTGCTCTTAACTCTGCTAGAATTGAACCATCTTCTGATACCTTTAACCGAGTGTTCATAGCTCTCAAAGCAAATAGCAACTTTCTGCTTAAAGCATCGGCAACCACATTCGCTTTTCCCGAATGGTAATCAATAACAAGCTCGTAATCTTTCAATAACTCCAACCATATTCGCTGTCTCAAATTCAAGTTTTTTTGTGACATCAAGTACTTAAGACTTTTGTGGTCGGTATATACTCGGCACTTTTCACCATACAAATAATGTCGCCAAATCTTCAAAGCAAACACTATAACAGCCAATTCCAAATCATGAGTCGGATAATTCCTTTCGTGAGATTTTAATTTCCTCGAAGCATAAGCCACCACTTTTCCTTCTTGCATAAGTACACATCCTAAGCCATTTCGAGAAGCATCACTATACACCACAAATTCTTTACTTGATTCGGGTTGTACCAACACTGGTGCTTCAGTTAATAACTTTTTCAATTCTTCAAAACTCTGTTGACATTCTTTCGTCCATTCAAATTTAACATCCTTTTGGAGTAGTCTAGTCATAGGAGCAGCAATCATAGAAAATCCATTTGCAAACTAAGAAATTTCTAACCTCGGTTACATTTTTTGGTGGTTTCCAATCAACAATGGCTGAAATTTTACTAGGATCAACCCGTATACCATCACCTGAAACAATGTGACCTAAAAATCCAACTTCCCGAAGCCAAAATTCACTTTTACTAAACTTAGCATACAACTACTTATCTCTCAAAGTTTGCAAAACTATCCTCAAGTGCTCAGCATGTTCTGTCTCATCTTTTGAATAAATTAAGATGTCATCTATAAACACCACAACAAATTTGTCCAAGTATGGCCGAAATATGCGATTCATTAAATCCATAAACACAGCAGGAGCATTTGTCAACCCGAATGGCATAACTAAAAATTCATAATGACTGTACCTTGTTCTAAAAGCAGTTTTAGGCACATCCGACTCTTTTACTCGCAGCTGGTAGTACCCAGATCTCAAGTCAATCTTTGAAAACCATGTTGCTCCTTTTAGCTGATCAAACAAATCATCAATTCTTGGCAACGGATACTTGTTTTTGATTGTCACCTTGTTTAATTGCCGATAGTCAACACACAATCTCATAAAACCATCCTTCTTTTTCACAAATAACACGGGAGCACCCCAAGGTGAAAAACTCGATCTCACAAAGCCTTTATCAGTCAACTCTTGCAACTGCGACTTTAATTCTTTCAACTCTACTGGTGCCATTCTATATGGAGCAATCAAGATCGGAGCTGTTCCCGGTATCAAACCAATACCAAATTCTACTTCCCTGACTGGAGGCAAATCTGACAATTCTTCTGGAAATACGTCCGCAATTTCACACACAATTGGCACTGATTTGACTTTCTTTTCAACTTCTTTTGTATTAATTACATACGGAAAATAAGCTTCATAACCCTTTCTCAAATATCTCTGAGCCGACATCGAAGAAATCATACTAGATAATGCCTCTGATTTGTTTGGTTCAACCCGCAGAATTTCACCACTTTCACACTTTAATTCTATAACCTTTTCTTTGCAATTTGCTATAGCATCATGCAATGTCAACCAATCCATACCCAAAATAACATCAAATTCATCAAACGACAACAACATCAAGTCGGCCAGAAAGTAATGACCCCGAATCATTAAAGGGCATTTCTTGCATACTTTATCAACTATCACACATTTGCCTAACGGATTCGACACTCTAATCATAAATTCCGTGTTCTCAACAGGTATATTCATACTAGACACCAGTTTCATGCATACATATGAATGAGTAGAACCAGGATCAATCAAAGCAATAACATTAACATCATAAAGAGAAAATATACCAGTAATCACATCAGGTGATGAAGCATCTTCACGTGCCTTTATAGCATAAGTTCTAGCTGGAGCCCTTGCTTCAAATTTAGCTGCTGAATCTCTGACTACATTTTTGTTGCTTGCTTTATTTCCAGCTTTTCTCGAATATCTTCCCCTCGAGTCTGCACCACTAGCTTTTACACTCTGAAATTTTTCTTTTTCAGCTCTCTCTGGGCAGTCTCTAATAAAATGATTCGGAGAACCACATTGAAAACATTCATTCGCTCTACATGGGCCAAAATGATATCTGCCACACCGCTGGCACTCGGGCTTAACAAATCTCATATTTCCCACACTAGCCACAGAAGTAGTCTGAGATTTAGGACCCACATTTTGCTTCTTAAAATTTCCATGTGATTGTCCAGCCGAAACCTGTGAATGAGGATTCATATTTCTAGATTTTCTAGATTACTGTGAGAATGAACTGCTCGTTAGTCTTTCTTCCAATTTCTAGTCTCAGCCTCTACTTTTTTCTTCTCTTTAAGTTGTTCTTCAGCCTTGCAAGCTCGATCAACCAGTACTACCATTTCTTTTAATTCAAGAATCCCAAAAAATACTTTGATGTCTTCATTGAGTCCGTCTTCAAATCGTCTGCACATTTTATCTTCTGTAGGAATATATTATCTAGCATACTTACTCAACCTGATGAACTCCCTTTCGTATTCAGTAACTGTCATGTCCCCCTGCTTTAATTCAAGAAACTCTTTATGCTTCTTATCAATAAATCTTTCACTGATGTATTTCTTCCAAAATTCTTCTTGAAAGAACTCCCAAGTTATTTTCTCTTTCGGTACTACTGAAGTCAATGTCTTCCACCAATGATAAGCTGAATCCCTCAACAACGATATAGTACATTTTAAGCATTCCCCAAGTGTACAAGACAATTCATCAAATACTCGAATAGAATTCTCAAGCCAAAACTCTGCTGTCTCGGCATCATCATCAATATTTGCCCTGAATTCTTCGGCCCCTTGCTTACGGATTCTGTCAACTGGAGTTCTGTGAAATTTCGTCAGATCTACAGCTTGAGGCATTGGGGGTACAGGTTGAGGAATTGACAGAGGTGGGGGAGGTTGTGCATTCGGGTTCGTACGAATGAACTCAGTATACCAGGCACTCATCATCTAGAGAAAGGCTTCTCGAGCCCCTTCTCCTCCTCCTTCACCAACAGTAGGAGGTGGATTTTCAGTTGGCACTGCCCCTTCAGCCGGAGCTGGTGCATTACTCTCTACATCATCAGCCGCAACTGGATCGGGATCCATTTACTATAAAAAAATCATTTAAAAGGTCAGAAGTCGTCACACTATCACAATATATATATGGCATGTATGGCAAAACCCGTAGATACAACACAGTAGTCCGAGAACTGACTCAAACTACTCTGATACCACCAAATGTAAGGCCCTCACGCCCGAGACCGTCACAAGAGTCGAGCTTGAAGTGTTACTAAACTTAATTCATTAATTTAACAGCTCAAACAATTTATTTTTAAAATTTCCAGACAAGCTGGCCAACTGCATCACAGTCGCCTAAAAATTCATATCTCGAGTTCCGAAACTAAAAATTAAGATCCATAAATTTTACTAAAACTAGAATCATATATCTGTTTACTAATTTTTTTCTAGAATTTTTGGTCGACCCAATTAGTACAGTTTATTAGTTAAAGTCTCCCCTATTTCAGGGTTCGACTACTTTGACCCATGTGTATTACGAATCAGATATCTCCCTGTACAGAGTTCCAATACTATGATGTTTGTTTATCATAAAACTAGACTCAATAAGGATTTCATACATGTAAGATAAAACTCATAATTGTTTTTTTACAATTTATAGTGAATTTTTTAATGTCAGAACAGGGGATACAGAGATCACTCTGACCCTGTTCCACCAAAATTTAAATATCTCACAAAATATAACTCATATACCTGTTTTGTTCCATCCATATGAAAATAGACTCATCATGCTTCAATTTAATAACTTACACATTATTTAATTCGATTTCTACTATTTTTAGTGATTTTTCAAATTTACATCACTGCTGCTGTCAGATTCGGTTTTACTGCAAATTTTACTTTACTATATATTTTCATGGACTAAATAGCATTTTAAACATACATAACATCAAATATGACTTAGATTTGCCATTCCAATGGCTAATGATTTACAAACCCTTTTCTTGCCAAACCATAGCCATATCATAAGATCATTTAAACAAAGTGAGTATTTTGCCATACATGCCACATTCAAAACACACAAGCCATTTTACCAATTTAGGCCTTCAGATAGTGTGGACGAATCTTCGACCTATCCCGATTCTCAAGCCGGCTTGTCAAAAACTACAATGAATGAAAAGAAGGGGGTAAGCATAGATGCTTAGTAAGTTCACATGCAAATAGCAAGTAACATAATCATGAAATTCCACATAAAACATCATTTGCATAAACAACACCAAAACATTCATGTTTCATTTTCATTTAATATCTTTCTACGATTTCATCATACCAAGTTCTCAACCCGAGGATTTAAGCACATACCCGCCAAATTTTCTCATTCATCACACTTACCAATATGTCACCTTCGTTTTAGGTATTCTTCTCATTCACTTAAGATTCACCCATTGAACACATCGGAATATAATTCGAATACGCGGATTTCATGAATGTAAGTGCCATACCCGCAGCTAGACAAACTCAATAGCCTGCGAAACTTATGTAGCCAAGCTACCATGTAGCCCCCCATAAGTGAACTCGGACTCAACTCAACGAGCTCAGGCGTTCGCATCCATAAGTGAACTCGAACTCAACTGAACGAGTTTGGAACTCAAGTATCCTAGTGACATGTCACTTGTATTCTAATCTATTCCTAAGGTTCAAACGGGCTTTTTCCTCGATCTCACATTTTTGCCGTCTTCCACAAAATATCAGAATCGATACTCGGTGATAGTTCATACTCATCAAGTAATTCACATAATTACATATTATTCAACAATAACCAATTCACATAATTACATATTATTCAACAATAACCACAAAACATAACATTTCATGATAATAATAAGCATCATATCATATAAACAACATTAAATTGCTCAAACTGACAATTATGTTACTACATTTACACATGAACTTACCTCGATACAAAATATTAGCAATCGAGCCTATTCTTCGTAAACTTTGTTTTTTACTCGATCGTGACTTGAATCTCATTTCTCTTGATCTATAATGCCAAATTGATCTTATTTAATACATACATTCATCAAAACAGCATTTAATACGAACTTTGGCAAAATTACATTTTTTCCCCTAAACTTTTGCATAATTACACTTTTGCCCCTAAGCTTGGGAATTAAACTTCATCCCTTATTCTTATGTTTTATGACATGGTGATCATTTTTCCCTTCTATGGAAACATCAAATTCACACTCTAACATGTACTTATGACTATTAGGTAATTTTTACTGATTAAGCCCTTTTACTCGTTTTCGCTTAAAACCGAATAGCACAAGTTGTCTAACATAATTTAAAACCTCATATTATATCATAAAACACCAAAATACACAAATTTCACCTACGTGTATTTTTCCAAATATGAACCCTAGGTTGAATTATTGCTAGCATAAGTTAATTCGAGCTACCGGGATTTCAAAAACATAACAATCATTAAAAACGGGGCATGAAATCACTTACTATGAAGCTTGAAAGTTGAAGAAACCTTAGCTATGGGGAGAGGTGAAATTCGACAGCAACAATATGGAGAAGATGATCATTTTGTGTTATTTTTCCCATTTTATTTCATTTAATATACAAATGACCAAAATGCCCTTACTACTAAACTTTCCAAAAATTCCATCCATGTCCAATTTTTTGTCCATAGACTTAGAAATTGGTCAAGTTGCTATTTAAGACCTCCTCATTAATATTCCAAAGCAATTTCATACTAAAAACCCCTAGAATGCAAATTTTGCAAATTATTCGATTTATTCCCTAATTTCAATTTAAGCACTTTAGGCATAGGATTTCATCACAAAATTTTCACACAATCATGAAATCATATCATAAACATAAAATAATTATAAAATAATTATTTCTATCTCAGATTTGTGGTCACGAAACCACTATTCTGATTAGGCCATAATTCGGGATATTACAGGCCACGCCCGAGAACGCCCTTAGACCAGCTCACCAAGTGTGGCTTGAAAACTCTTGCAAGCTGACTTAGTTCGATTCCAGCTCAATGGAGCTCAATTCAACTTGATTCTAGCTCATTGAACTCAATTTTATCCTTTTAAATTTATTCGTTTTAGTTGCTGGAATAATTTCATGCTTTAGCTAAGTCAATTAATTTAGTTTCAACTTATAAATATGTGTTAATAAATATGTTTTAATCTGATTCTAATTAATTAAAGTGTTAAATGTGTCTTAGTTTAATGCATGGCTTAAATGTGTCTAAAGTAGAGACAAATTAATGAGCTGCTGCTGAATTTAATTTGTGTCTTAGTCTATTACATGTTTTTAATATGTCCTATCTTCAACCAAATTTATCATGTCTTAAACTAATTAAATTTGCTGAATTGAATGTTGCAACTACATGCATTGGACGACTTGATTAATGTAAGCTAATGATTTAGTTTCTCCAAACACCCTTTCGTGAACAACAAAGGACAAAGGAGAGCTGTTGTTTCTTCTACCCAAGTTGGCCATTTAGCTCTCCAAGCATCCTTAAAGAGCTTTCACATTGCTAGAAATTCTTTTCACACGGGGTGACCATTCAGTCATTTGCTTTCACACTCAAAGGGTTTCTCAATTTCGTTGGTTCACACTCTATGGCTATTGAATTGCCCTGAGCTGCTATTTAAAGTCCAAGACTAATCAATTCTTCAAGGCAGCTCATTCAATCACTTTGGCCTAACCTAATTAAGGCCATTCAGCTTATTTCAGCTCCTTATTTATTGATAATAATTCGGCTGATTAAAAACCACCAAGAGGCTGTCCATTAGTGTCACCAAGGTGTAGAATACTTCAAGAGATGTGTTGAAGAGCTCAATAGTTACTTTCAGCTTAATTAAACTGAATTAAAAGCTGACCATTTAGTTCCTTTTGTGTCCATTTAGCTGGAACATGTTTAGCCTATAAATAGTTGTTTTGTAAACATTTTGAAGGTTAGACAATATATCTTGACATTTTTATGAATTTTAATTCATTTGTGAGTTTATTCAACTCTCTAAATTTGTTTAAGACTCAAGTAGACTTATCTAGCTTGCTAGTGGTGTCTTTCTTATTTCTTTGAACTTATCACTCAATCCCGAGTGTGGCATTCAACCATTTGACACCTTTGGCTCCTAACTCTTTATAGTTAGCGGGTCAAGGTTATTTCCAGCACCTTAACTGACTTATAAGTTTTGGGTCAATACTCTCCATAGTATTGGTTCACTCTTTTCCTTAAGCTCAACTTTTCATTCTATCCAACATTTTGCTTCAAACCTTAGCCGAATCTTCATCCTCATTCACCTAGCCATTTCCATCATCATTTCACTTAGCCAATTTCAGCCCTTCTCTTTATTCCCCTTTGTTTCAACATCTAGCCAATCCTATCCTTAATCCATCCTAAAATTCTTTAAAAACCTTTCAATTAAGCCTATATTTAGCTACATTCCCTTAAACTCTGAGTTGAATGAAACTTCTCCATTTAACGATCGGGCACAACAAATGACTCGAACATCTCAACGAGGCCGAGATTGCATCAGTAATCATGTTGATACTTGTGAATGTGAGTTTGGTATAAATTGATTTGGTAAATTATGCTAAAGTAAATATGTTAAGTGTTGGTAATGAGTGATATGATTTTGCCTTGATTATGGATGGTTTGGTTGCTTAAACATGCCATGGATTATGCGTTTGAACTTGTGTGTGTGTAGGTGTAAATGAGGGTGACAAATGGCTTGGTAGATAACCTTTATATTTTCTACACAGGTAGGCACCGGGCATGTGTCTAGCCCGTGTGTGACACACAGTCTGGCCCATGGGCTTGTGTTCTAACCATGTGTCCCCTGCACCTTAATTTTGTGAAATAGAATGCTCAGAATTGAGCACACGAGTATAGAGACTGGCTTGTGTCTCAGCCGTGTGAGGGACACAGCCTCAGACACGAGCGTGCATCCCGACCATGTAAAGTTTACACCTATTTTATGAAAATATAACTTACCACATGGCCTGGCACACAGATGTGTGACTTGGCCATGTGACATCAATTTGTTTATGCATTGTAAAATAGAGAGTTACACGGGTTAGGGACATGGGCGCGTGTGACCACACGACCTGCCTACACGGGTGTGTCCCAAACCACACGGGCGTGTGACCCCTGTTGTAACACCCCTTACTCGTACCCAAGAATGGGACAAGGTACGAGGCGTTACCAGATACATAGTCAGACACTTTCGAAAAATATAGGTTATAAAATTTCATTCTAATTTAAAACTGACTAAACAACATCATAGTATCCCGATTATGGACCTACAAGGTCCAAAACATACATTAAAAGTGATCCCAGACTAAACCGAGAACTATAGAAAATTTTAGAAAAATTACTAGGGTTGTGCCTCACACGTCTGTGTGGAAGCAAAGCACATGCCTGTGTGCTTAGGGACATGCCCGTGTGTCCCACCCGTGTTGAATTATTTGGATTTATTTTTTTCATTTCAAACCTACAGGGATTTCACACGGCCAAGCACACGCCTGTGTCATCGCCCGTGTCCAAAAACTAGGACATTCTGTTAATGATATCATCATTCATTTTGAGGCACACGACCTTGTCTCTACCCGTGTGTTTACTACCATACAAACTGACCTAAAATTTTAAGTGCAGGGGACACACGGCCTGGTAACACGCCGATGGGGGCTGACCGTGTATCACACATGGCCTAGACACATACCCATGTATCTACCCGTGTGGACCTTTTTAGGGGTATTTTATAAGCCTTTAGTCACCCTCTATCATCCATACACACTTAGAGACTTCAATGCTATTTAACATGGCCTAATTATACCCTTAAACAACCTTGACATAATTCATCGCATGTTAACCCATCTTATCGGTTTAGTACATGCTAAATTATCCTTTTCGTTAGGGATTAACATAGCACATTTTACTTATTACACTTAGGCCATATTATAACCATATACCATTATATGCTATGTCCACTTACAATTTATTAGGTTCCATTTTAATCATCCAGTCATGATAAACCTAATCATCATATCTCATGAAACATTTAAACATAGACATGCATCATTGATAGGTTTACTAACTACATCAATATGAGCCATATCTCATGGCCATATACAAAAGAATAAGTATACGATTTAGGCCCTTACATTGGCTAGCCAAATGACAAATATAACAAAATAACCAAAAATCCTATACATGCCATTAAACAAAATGGAAGTATCTATATACCAAAGTAGGACAAGCCGATAGTGTGTTGATTCTCCAACCATCTTCCAATCTTCACAAGTCCATGAGCTCTGTAAGAAAGGGAAAAGAGAAAGGGGTAAGCATTTATATACTTAGAAAGTCCGAATAACTGGAAAGTAAACTTACCGGTTAATTAGCATACAACCATATTAGGCACTAATTCCAACAAGCGTGAAATAGTTTTCCTATCACATGCATTCAATCATCAAGTTAGTCTTATATCAGTACATCATGTAGCTCATCATAGTCTCATATCAGTACATCATGTCATTAGTCTTAGATGAGCTCATCAATTCAATTTTCCATTTCTATTTCTCATGTTAATCCTATTGAATTTCTTGGAAATCTCGATGGATAGCCCAATTACTGTCAAGTTATACAAGTGATCATCTCTAGTACGCACTCCCATGAACCTTATATCTTACAGCGGGATTACCAGTCCAGGCTAAATCCCCCGTAGTATTAACTCATAGAGCAATGTTGGGATTACCAGTCCAGGTTAAATCCCTTTCTACGACATGCTCTCATGAGCTCAGATTTGAATTGCTAGTCCAGGCTAAATTCAGTCCTCAATCGGATTACTTGTCCGGGCTAAATCCTTAATGCAACCATATTCTACGGGAGACTCAATCACTCAAGGAACACCCGTCCAGGCTAGATCCTTTCTATTTTGAGATCATCAGATTACCCGTCTAGGCTAAATCCTTTTTTGCAGCACATGGAGGATCTCATGTCATGTAAGCCAAAATTTATTCGTCGGATTTCCCTTTCTGTTTCAACCGGGACATTTAACATATTTCATTCACACAAGCACATTCATAAATTATCATGCAATGAATATCTAAATTTTCATACATTCAAGAACACACATGTTTAAGTATATTAAGAGTTTACTTCGAGTTATACGAACTTACCTGGTAATTACTTCGGTTTCGTATTTTGGTTATTCTGAAACGTTTTGTTTTCCACGGTCGACCTCCGAAATTGGTTCCTCAGGGTATATATCAATAAAATTTGATTGCTAATACATCATATTTTTCATTTTAGGATTTAAAACTCACCCCCGAGCAAAATGACCAATTTGCCCCTAACCTTTCACACTTTTACAATTTAGTCCTAAGGCTCGTATAATGAAATGCATGAAATTTCTAACTATCCCAAGCCTAGCCAAATATTTTTATTTCCTTCAGCAACCCACATTTTCTTTCATTTCACATTTTTCTACCCATTTTCACAACTTTTACAAAATGGTCTTTTAAGCCATTTCCATGAAAAACTACTTAGTAAAAGTTGTTTACTATCCTTTAAACTCTCATATTCCTCTATAAATCATCAAAATACAAAAATCTCATGCATGGGTAAATTTTTTAACATGAACCCTAGCTTGAAATATGGGTAGAAATAGAGAGAGCATGTTACGAGGATCTCAAGAATACAAACAGCGTTAAAAACGGGGCTAGGGAGCACTTACTATTGAGCTTGAAAATGTTGAAAACCCTAGCTATGGAGACCCTTAGAATTTTGGCACCATGGAGAAGAAAATGAGCTGATTTTAACTTGATTTTTCCCTTTTTATTTAGTTTATTACCAAATGACCAAAATGCCCTTCCTTACTAACCTTCCAAAATTTTCCATGCTTGCCCATTTTTGTCCAAAAACTTAGAAATTGGGAAAATTAATCTTTAAGGACCTCTAATTAATAATCCATAGAAATTTCATACTAATTGCTTCTAGAACCCAAGTTTTGCAATTTATTCAATTTGGTCCTTAATTACCAATTAGACACTTTACACATAGAATTTTTTCATGAAACTTTAACACATGCTTATTTTCATATCATAGACCTCATAATGATCATAAAATAATTATTTTAATGTCAGATTTGTGATCTCGAAACCACTATTGTGACTAGGCCCTAATATGAGATGTTACATTTCTCCCCCTTAGGGACTTTCGTCCTCGAAAGTCTTACCAGTAAATAGGTTGAGGTATTGACTTCTCATGGTTTCTTCAAGTTCCCATGTGGCCTCTTCTACTCCGTGTCTATGCCATAAAACTTTCACCAAGGCTATATTCTTATTCCTCAATTGTTTGACTTCTCGAGCCACAATCTTGACCGGTTCTTCACCATAAGTCATGTCCAGTCTAATTTCAACTTCCGTTGGTGAAATCACATGAGAGGGGTTTGATCGATATCGTCGCAACATGGATACATGGAATACATCATGAATCTTTTCCAATTTGGGTGGCAATGCTAAATGGTAGGCTAACGGTCCAACTTTCTCAGTAATCTCGTAGGGTCCAATAAACCTTGGACTCAGTTTGCCTTTTCGACCAAATCTCAAAACCTTTTTCCATGGAGATAATTTCAAGGAAACTTTGTCTCCAACTTCAAATTCAATCTCTTATCTTTAAAAATCAGCATATGACTTTTTCCTATCCGATGCCGCTTTCAAACAATCACGTATCACTTTATCATTTTCTTCAGTTTCTTTAATCAAATAAACTCCATGAATCTGGTGCTCTTTAAGTTCTATCTAGTACAGTGGTGTCCGACACTTTCGGCCATACAACACCTCATAAGGTGCCATTTTTAAACTCATCTAGAAACTATGGTTGTAGGCAAATTCCACCAATGGTAAATATTTTTTCCAACTGCCTTGAAGTTCAAGGACACAACATCTTAACATTTCCTCGAGAGTCTGAATCATCCATTCAGACTGACTATCTGTCTATGGGTGAAATGTCGTACTAAAACTCAAAATTGTTCCCAAGGCTTCTTGCAGCTTCTTCCAAAATCTCAAAGTGAATCTCGGGTCCCTATCTGAAATAATCCATAATGGTACCCTGTGTAATCTCACAATCTCAGATATGTAAAGTCGGCCAATCTGTCTAGAGAGAAATCTATCCAAATAGGAATAAAATGAGCTGACTTCGTTAGTCTATCAACTATAACCATATGGCATCTTTCTTCTTCAGTGTTAACAGCCATCCTATCACAAAATCCATAGTAATCCTGTCCCATTTTCATTCGGGAACCATCATGTACTGTAATAAACCTGAAGGTACTTGGTGTTTAGCCTTGACTTGTTGACATATCAAGCATTTCGATATAAATTCAGAGAGGTCTCTTTTCATGCCATTCCACCATTCTTCAAATCATTGTACATCATGGTACCTCCCAGATGAATAGATAAATGGCTATCATGTGCCTCTTGCAAAATTTTCTAAATAAGCTCGTCGTCTCTTGGTACACAGATCCTATCTCTGAACATCAAGCAACCGTCGGGACTAATCCAAAAATCTGGTTCGGTGCCTATCTCGTATTGAGTTATCTTGGCTTGTAAATCGCTATAATTGATCTGAGCCGCACAAATTTCTTGTAGAAACATTAGTCTGGCTCTTAACTCTGCCAAAAATGAACCATCATCTAACAAGGCCAACTACGTGTTCAAGGCTCTCAAAGCAAACAAGGATTTTCTACTTAGTGCATCTGTGACCACATTCACCTTTCCCAGGTGGTAGTCAATGATCAGTTCATAATCTTTAATCAGCTCTTACCATCTCCATTGTCTCAAACTCAATTCTTTTTGAGTCATCAAATATTTCAAACTCTTGTGTTTCTGTGAATATACGGCAAGTTTCGCCATACAAATGGTGCCTCCAGATCTTCAAGGCAAATACAATGGTAGCTAGCTCCAAGTCGTGTGTTGGATAATTTTTCTCGTGCGAATTTAGTTGCCTCGAAGCATATGCTATTACTTTGCCCTATTGCATAAGCATGCAACCCAGTCCATTTAAGGATGCATCACTAAAGACCACGAATTCCATTCCTGACTCGAGTTGCACTAAAACTAGAGCTTCGATTATAATCGTCTTCAATTTCTCAAAACTCTACTGACATTTCTCTGACCATTCAAACTTAACATCTTTTTGCAGCAACCTCATAGTTGCAATCATCGAAAACCCTTTTACAAAGCGTCGATGGTAACCCGCTAAGCCTAAAAAGCTTCTAACCTTAGTTACATTCTTCAATGGCTTCCACTCAACAATAGAAAATATCTTATTTGGATGCCATCACCTGACACAATGTGACCGAGTAATCCAACCTCTCGGACCAAAACTCACTCTTCCTAAATTTAGCATACAATTGTTTATCCCGTAAGGTCTGTAAAATCGTTCTCAAATGTTTCGCATGCTTAGTCTCGTCCTTGGAATAAATCAGGATATCATCAATAAACACAACGACAAACTTGTCTAAGTATGGTCGAAAAAAATGATTCATTAAGTCTATAAATGCAGCTGGGGCGTTCGTCAGACCAAAAGGCATGACCAGGAACTCAAAATGACCATACCTCATCCTAAAAGCGGTCTTCGGCACGTTCGACTCTTTAACTCGCAATTGGTAGTAGCCGGATCTCAGGTCTATCTTAGAAAACATAGTGGCTCCCCTCAATTGATCAAACAGATCATCAATCCTTGGCAACGGATACTTGTTCTTGATAGTTATCTTGTTGAGTTGTCGGTAGTCTATACATAGCGTCATAGAACCATCTTTCTTCTTTACAAATAATACCGAAGCACCCCAAGGCGAAAAACTCAGTCTTGTAAAACCTTTATCCATCAGTTCTTGCAACTGTGCTTTTGACTCTTTCAGCTCGGTTGGTGTCATCCTATACGGAGCAATAGAAATAGGAGTTGTCCCAGGCACCAGTTCAATACCAAACTCTACTTCTCTAACGGGAGGTAATCTGAGTAGCTCTTCCGAAAACACATCCGGATACTCACATACTATCGGTACTGATTCCAATTTCAACTCAGATTCTTTAGTATTTAACACAAAAGCAAGGTAGGCTTCATATCCTTTTCTCATGCACCTTTGAGCCATCATTGAGGTAATCACAACTGGCAGAGTATCCAACTCACTTGAATCAATCCAGAGAATCTCACCATTTGAGTATTTCAATTCAATATACTTGCTACCACAATTTATAATCACATCAAGCACAACTAACCAATCCATGCCAAGTATTACATCAAACTCATCGAATGGCAATAACATATAGTCAGTCAGAAAACAATGACCTTGAATCATCAAGGGATAATTCTTACAGACTTTATCAACTAGTACTGACTTGCCTAGAGGGTTTGACACCTTAATCACAAATTCTGTAGGCTCTACAGGCATATTCATACTAGACACCAATTTCATGCAAATGCACGAATGGGTTGACCCTGGGTCAATTAAGGTAATGACACGAGTATTATAAATAGAAAATGTACCCGTGATGACATCGGGAGCAGAGGCTTCCTCTCGAGCACGTATTGCATAAGTTCTTACTGGGGCCTGAGCCTCTAATTTTGTAGTGGCATCCTTGGTAATAGTTTGACTGCCATTGCACTTATGGTATGTCTCGGATGTCTGCCTCAAGAAATAAGAGCATTCAACTGTAGAGCTAATTCAACCTCTTTATTAGCTTGCTCTGGGCAGTCTCTGAGAAAATAGTCAAGAGACCCACATCTAAAACACGCACCACTCTTCATTTGGCACTCTCCAAAGTGAAATTTGTCACAGCTTTTACACTTCTACTTTTAATCATCTACGCTTCCCACACTAGTTACCATAGGGGAAGAAGACTTCAGGTTATGTCGCTTGGAGCTTCTTGCTCTACCCGAATATCCTACTGATGAAGTGGGGAAGGAGTGTGCTCTGCCGCTAGACCTCTTACTTGAAACTCGAGCTTCTCTCTTAGCTTACTTACTTTCATTATTTAGCTCTTCGGCCTTCTTGTCCCAGTTAGCTAATTCAGAAAATTCTCGTATATCAAGGATTTCGATCAACAATTTAATTTCCTCATTTAGGCCTCCTCGAAGTGCTTACACATTTTTTTCTCTGATTGGACCCACTCCGTTGCATACTGACTTAACCTCACGAATTCCCTCTCATACTCTGACACAACCTTATTTCCTTGTTTGAGTTCCAAGAACTCCTTTCACTTCGAGTCTAAAAATCTTTGACTGATGTATTTCGTTTTAAACTTAGATTGGAAGAACTCCAATGTAAAGTCTTCCTTCGGTACCACTAAGGATACCATCTTCCACCAATGATATGTTGTATCTTTCAGAAGAGATACAGCACACTTCAATCATTCCTTGGGTGTACATGATAATTCATCCAAAACTCGTACATTATTCTCGAGCCAGAACTCAGCTCGTTCAGCATCATCCTCAACCTTAGCTCTAAACTCTTCAACCCCATATTTTCTAAGTTTGTCCACTAGGGCTTTACCAATTCTCGTTGGTGTCATACCCTGTGGCACTTCTCCCTTAGGCTGAGCAGGGAGTGGAGGAGGTCGTGGTATATTAGGGCAGTTTTTCAAATAATCCCCAAACCATTCATCCATCATCTCGAAGAAGGCAGCTCTTGCCTCTTCCCAGCCTTCAAACATAGGCCTTCTGCTACTACTAGAAATAGCTCATTGTACTGAAGCTGGAGCATGGCTCTCGGCTCCTTCGGATTCATCTTGAGCTTGATTGGAAGACATATACTATATTCAAATACAATTAAAAATGGTTAGGAGATGTCACACTATCATAACTTGTATAATGGCATGTATAGCTATACTCAATACATGCTACGTTAGTCCAAGAATCGGCTAAATCGAAGCTCTAATACCACTAAATGTAACACCCCTTACCTGTACCCGAGAACGGGACAAGGTACAAGGAGTTACCAGATACATACTCGGACACTTTTAGAAAATACAGGTTATAAAATTTCATTCTAACTTAAAACTGACTAAACAACATCATAGTGTCCTGATTATGGACCTACAAGGTCCAAAACATACATTAAAAGTGATCTGGGACTAAACCGAGAACGATATAAAATTTTAGAAAAATTAATAGGGTTATGCCTCACACGCTCGTCTGCTTAGGGACACGCCCGTCTGTCCCACCTGTGTTGAATTATTTGGATTTATTTTTTTCATTTCAAACCTACAGGGACTTTGACACGGCCAAACACACGCCCGTGTCCTTGGCCCATGTCCCTCACAAGGCCTAGACACGCCCGTGTCCAAAAACCCAGACATTCTGTTTATGACGTCATCATTCATTTTGAGGCACACGACCGTGTGCTAGGCCGTGTCCTCCACACGATTTAGACACACAGAAGTGTCTCTATCTGTGTGTTTACTACCATGAAAACTAACCTAAAATTTTAAGTGCAGGGGACACACGATCGAGCAACATGCCAATGGGGGTTGACCGTGTGTGACACACGGTCTAGACACATGCCCGTATGTCTACCCGTGTGGACCTTTTTAGGGCTATTTTCCAAGCCTTTAGTCACCCTCTATCATCCATACACACTTAGAGACTTCAATGCTATTTAACATGGCCTAATTATACCCTTAAACAACCTTGACATAACTCATTGCATGTTAACCTCATCTTATCAGTTTAGTACATGCTAAATTATCCTTTTCGTATTAGGGATTAACATAGCACATTTTACTTATTACACTTAGGCCATATTATAACCATATACTATTATACGCTATGTCCACTCTCAATTTATTAGGTTCTATTTCAATCATCCAGTCATGATAAACCTCATCATCATATCTTATGAAACATTTAAACATAGACATGCATCATTGGTAGGTTTACTACCTACATCAATATGAGCCATTTCATGGACATATGCAAAAGAATAAGTATACCATTTAGGCCTTTACATTGGCTAGCCAAATGATATATATAAAAAAATAACCAAAAATCCTATACATGGCATTAAACAAAAATGGAAGTATCTATATACCAAAGCAGGACAAGTCGATAGTGTGTTGATTCTCCAACGGTCTTCCAATCTTCAAGAGTCTATGAGCTCTATAAGACAGGAAAAAGAGAAGGGGGTAAGCATTTATATACTTAGTAAGTCTGGATAACTGGAAAGTAAACTTACCGGTTAATTAGCATACAACCATATTAGGCACTAATTCCAACAAGCATGAAATAGTTTCCCTATCACGTGCACTCAATCATCAAGTTAGTCTCATATCAATACATCATGTCATTAGTCTTAGATGAGCTCATCAATTCAATATTTCCATTTCTATTTCTCCTATTAATCCCGCTGAATTTCTTGGAAATCTCGATGGATAGCCCAATTACCGTCAAGTTATACAAGTGATCATCTCTAGTACGCACACCCGTGAACCTTATATCTTACAGCGGGATTACCGGTCTAGGCTAAATCCCCTGTAGTATTAACTCATAGAGCAATGTCGGGATTACCAGTCCAGGCTAAATCCCTTTCTACGGTAATTTCTCTCATAAGCTCGAATCTGAATTGCTAGTCCAGGCTAAATTCAGTCCTCAATCGGATCCTTAATGCACCCATATTCGACGGGAGGCTCGATCACTCAAGGAACACCCGTTCGGGCTAGATCCTTTCTATTTTGAGATCATCAAATTACCCGTCCAGGCTAAATCCTTTTCTGCAACACATGCAGGATCTCATGTCAGGTAAGCCATAATTTATCCGTCAGATTTCCCTTTCTATTTCAACCGGGACATTTAACATCTTTCATTCACACAAGCACATTCATAAATTACCATGCAATAAATATCTAAATTTGCATACATTCAAGAACACGCATGGTTAAGTGTATTAAGAGTTTACTTCGGGTTATACGAACTTACCTGGTAATTACTTCAGTTTCGTATTTCGGTTATTCTGAAACGCTTCGTTTTCCATGGTCGACCTCTGGAATTGGTTCCTCGGGGTTTATATCAATAAAATTTGATTTTTAATACATCACATTTTTCATTTGAGGATTTAAAACTCACCCGTGGGCAAAACAACCAATTTGCCCCTAACCTTTTACACTTTTACAATTTAGTCCTAAGGCTCGTATAATGAAATGCATGAAATTTCTAAGTTACCCAAGCCTAGCCAAATATTTTTCTTGAACAGCCCACATTTTCTTTCATTTCACATTTTTCTACCCATTTTCACAACTTTTACAAAATGGTCCCTTAAGCCATTTCCATGAAAAACAACATGAACCTAGCTTGAAATGTAGGTAGAAATAGAGAGAGTATGTTACGAGGATCTCAAAAATACGAAGAGCGTTAAAAACGGGGCTAGAGAGCACTTACTATTAAACTAAAAATGTTGAAAACCTAGCTATGGAGACCCTTAGAATTTCGGTAGCATGGAGAAGAAAATGAGCTAATTTTAGCTTGATTTTTCCCTTTTTATTTAGTTTACTACCAAATGACCAAAATGCCCTTCCTTACTAACCTTCCAAAATTTTCCATGCTTGCCCATTTTTGTCCAAAAACTTAGAAATTGGGTAAATTACTCTTTAAGGACCTCTAATTAATAATCCATAGTAATTTCATACTAATTTCTTCTAGAACTCAAGTTTTGAAATTCATTCAATTTGGTCCTTAATTACCAATTAGACACCTTACACATAGAATTTCTTCATGAAACTTTAACACATGCTTATTTTCATATCCTAGACCTCATAATGATCATAAAATAATTATTTTAATATTGAATTTGTGGTCCTAAAATCACTATTCTGACTAGGCCCTAATTTAGGATGTTACACCTGTTCATACCAAAAATTTTCTAAGTTCTGTAAAAATTTCCTAAGTGCTCAGTTTAGTCCCAAACCACTTTCAAAACATGTTTTAGGCCTCGTAGGCTCATATTAGGGACTTTATGATTGAATGCGAATGGTTTTAATTTGGATGAAAATTTATGACCCAGAATTGTATGTTTGCTCACTTTGTAAGTTTGATAATGCCTCATATCCTGTTTCGGCATTGAATATGAGTAAAGGGTGTTACATTTAGTGGTATCAGAGCTATGTTTTAGTCAATTTTAGACTAACATAGCGTGTGTAAGAGTGTAGTTATACATGCTATACATGCAAAGTTTGGGCTTGTGAACTCTATCAGGGTATTTGATGAGCTCTCTTGCACACTAGATGAGTGCTTCAAATGTGCTATATCACTTTTGAGAGGCACAGCATATCAGTGGTGGAATATTCTTGTATCGGTGGTGTCGAGGGAAAGAGTTACATGGAAATTCTTTCAAGATGAGAGTTTGTTAGGCTTAGTAAGTATTCTCGGGAATGTGTTTCTACTGAGGCTATCATGTGCAAGAGATTTGAAGATGGGATGAATGTGGATATCAGACTGTTAGTTGGGATTTTAAAGTTGAAGGAATTTGCCGTGCTGGTTGATCGAGCTTGCAAAGCTGAAGAGTTGAGTAAAGAAAAGAAAAAGGCTGAGTTTGAGGCTAGAGACTTAAGAAAAAGACCGATAACTAAGTCATTTCAATCTCTGTCAAAGAATTCAAGGGATTTATATACTCGTTCTAATGCTTTAGTTGGGCATCCCAACAGAGATCATAGGAAGTAATATTTGGGTTCCAAGGCTCAAACTACGTCAATAACGAGCGTTGGTAATGCTAGGTTTAATAGACCTGAATGTCAACACTGTGGTAGACAAAATCCCGGTGAATGTAGGATGAATAACCGGGCTTGCTTTACATATGGCTCCCAAGATCACTTTATTCAAGATTGTTCTGAAATAACTGAGAAAGATAATTTTTAGAACGCAAGACCGAGCAACACTGCCACTAAAAAGGAGGCCATTGAGAAATACTGGGAGTGGGAACAATAGTAGAGGTGTGACGACAGAGTTAACTGCAAGATCAGAGGTCAGAGCACCTACTAGAACTTACACTATTTGTGCTCGTGAAGATGCGTCATCCCCTGATGTTATCATTGGTACATTTTCTCTCTATGATACTAATGTAGTTGCATTAATTGATCCTGGATCGACTCATTCTTATATTTGCATGAATTTGGTATCTAATAAGAATTTTTTTGTTCAGTCTACTGAGTATGTGATTAAAGAGCTGAACCCTTTAGGAAAATATGTTCTAGTTGATAAAGTTTGCGAGAGTTATCCTTTAATGATTCGAGGTCACTATTTTTCGATTGACTTAATGCTTTTACCATTTGATGAATTTGATGTAATTCTTGGAATGGATTGGTTGGCTCTACATGATATCATAGTGAATTGTAGACGAAAGATTATTGAATTGAAACGTCAAAATAATAAAATTCTTTGGATGGAATTGAAGGAGTCGGGTGAGTTGCCTATTGTAATTTTGTCAATGTCGGCTCAAATGTGTGTAAGAAAAGGTTGTGAAGCTTATCTTACGATGTACTGAGTACGAAAGAGTCTTAATTGAAGATTGAATTTGTGCCAGTAGTTTGTGAATATTTGGATGTGTTCCCAGAGGAGTTGCCTAGATTACCACCGATTAGAGAAATTGAGTTTACTATTGATTTGGTACCTGGAACTTCACCTATATCGATAGCTCCGTATAGATTGGCTCCAACTGAATTGAAAGAATTAAAATCTCAGTTGCAAGAGTTGATAGATAAGGGTTTTGTTAGACCGAGTTTTTCGCCATGAGGTGCACCTGTGTTATTCGTCAAGAAGAAAGACGGATCCATGAGACTTTG
Organism: Gossypium hirsutum; assembly: GCF_007990345.1. Classification (NCBI taxonomy): domain Eukaryota; kingdom Viridiplantae; phylum Streptophyta; class Magnoliopsida; order Malvales; family Malvaceae; genus Gossypium; species Gossypium hirsutum. The sequence goes on along the minus strand of NC_053426.1, from coordinate 38,910,212 downwards.
TATTGATTATCGTCAACTTAATAAGGTTGATAAAGAATAAGTGTCCCCTACCGAGAATTGATGATTTTCTTAACCAGTTGAATTCTTGAAGATAGATTTGAGATCTGGCTATTATCAGCTAAGAGTTAAAGACTCGAATGTGTCAAAAATCGCGTTTAGAACAAGGTATGGGCATTATGAATTTCTTGTTATGCCTTTTGGATTAACTGATGCTCCTACCGTTTTTATGGATTTGATGAATCAGATCTTCAGATCATATTTGGACTATTTTGTAGTCGTGTTTATTGATGACATCCCATAAGATAAGTCTGAGCATGCCGAACATTTAAGAATTGTATTGTAGACTTTGAGAGATAATAAATTATTTGCTAAATTCAGGAAAAGTGAGTTTTGGCTCTGAGAGGTCGGCTTTTTGGGACACATTGTTTCAGTGGAAGGTATATGGGTTGATCAGAGTAAGATTTTGGAAATTATCAATTGGAAACCTCCATGAAGTGTATCCGAAGTTAGAAGTTTTTTAGGTTTGGCTAGTTCTTATCGACATTTTGTTAACGAATTTTTTATTATTGCTGCACCTATTACTAGATTGTTACAAAAAGATATAAAATTCGAGTGGTTTGAGAAATGTCAAAAGAGTTTTGATCAGTTGAAAGTGTTGTTGACTGAGGCACCAGTGTTAGTGCAACCTGAGTTGGGAAAAGAGTTTGTGATTTTCAGTGTCGCCTCATTGAATGGTCTTAGTTGTGTGTTGATGCAAGAGGGTAAAGTGATAGCTTATGCCTCGAGACAGTTGAAATCGTAAAAAAGGAATTATCCAACGTACGACTTGGAATTGGCTGCGATTGTGTTTGCTTTAAAAATTTGGCGACACCATTTATTCGGTGAGAAGTGTCACATCTTTACTGATCACAAGAGTTTAAAGTATTTGATAACTCAGAAAGATTTGAATCTATGACAACGAAGATGGCTCGAGTTGTTGAAAGACTATGAGTTGGTAATCGATTATCATCCTGGGAAGGCAAATGTAGTCGCCGATGCTTTGAGTAGGAAATCTTTGTTTCCTTTGAGAGAAATAAATATGTGACTGACTTTGTCTGATGATGGATTGATTATAGTCGAGTTAAAAGCTAGACTGATATTTCTTCAGCAAATTTGCGAAGCTCAAAAATGTGACAGTGAATTGCAAGCTAAGAGAGTTCAATGCGAACCAAATAGAGATTCAGACTTTCAGATTGGGGCCGATAATTGTTTGATGTTCCAAGGTAGGATTTGTGTACCGAAAGATACTGAGTTGATTGAGAAAATTCTTAATGAGGCACACAGTGGTTGCCTATCTGTTCATCTAGGAAGTACGAAGATGTATAATTATTTAAAGAAATTGTATTGGTGGTCGGGTATGAAAAGTGATATTTTTGAATTCGTATCAAGATGTTTGATTTGTCAACAAGTAAAGGCTGAACATCAAGTACCTTCAGGTTTACTTTAGCCTATTATGATTCTCGAGTGGAAATGGGACAAAATCACGATGGTTGTCGTAACTAGATTACCTCTGACTCCGAAGAAGAAAGATATTGTTTGGGTCCTTCTTGATATATTGATGAAATCGGCTCATTTTATTCCAGTATGTATTGATTATTCACTTGATAAACTGGCTGAATTGTACATTGCTAAGATTGTTAGATTACATGGGGTGCCTGCTTCTATTATTTTGGATAGAAATCCGAGGTTTACGTTGCGATTTGGAAGAAATTGCAAGAAGCGTTGGGTACAAAGTTGAATTTTAGTACTGCATTCCATCCGCAAATAGACCGTCAATCTAAGAGAGTGATTCAAATTCTTGAAGATATGCTTGGCTATTGTGTTTTGGAGTTCGAAGGTAGTTGGGGGAAATACCTACCGTTGGTCGAATTTGCTTATAACAACAGTTATCAGTCGAGTATAAGGATGGCACCATTTGAAGCATTGTATGGTTGCAAATGTTGAACACCATGGTACTGGATCGAGCTTAATGAGAAATAGATTCACAGGGTTCAATTGGTCAGAGAAACCGAAGAAAAGGTGAAAGTAATTTGTGATTATTTGCTCAATTGATAGCTGTTGTTATACACAAATTCAACCAACAGCAAATATTTTTCCCAGTTACCTTCAAACTCTAAAACACAATATCTGAGCATATCTTCAAGAACCTGAATTACTAGTTCAAACTGTCCATCAGTTTGCGAATGAAAAACTGTACTAAAATTCAACTTCGTACCTAGAGCTTCTTACAAATTCTTCCAAAATCGTGACGTAAACCTCAGATCTCTATCCAAAATAATCAAAACTGGTACCTCGTGCAATCTAACAATCTCAAGAATGTACAACTCAGCCAATTTATCAAGCGAATAGTCAGTACGTACAGGGATAAAATATGCTGATTTCATTACTCGATCAACGACAACCCAAATAGTATCTTTCTTGTTCGGAGACAAAGGCAATCCTGAGATGAAATCCATCGTAACTCTGTCCCATTTCCACTCTGGTATCATCACAGGCTGAAGTAAACCTGAAGGCACTTGATGTTAAACTTTAACTTGCTGACACACTAAACATCTCGCTACAAATTTAGAAATGTCACATTTCATACCTGACCACCAATATAGTTGTTTCAAATCATTGTGCTTTTTAGTACTTCCAGGATGAACGGATAAACAACCACTATGTGCCTCATGTAAAATTTTTTGAATCAACTCTGGATTTTTCGGTACATAGATTCTATCTCGAAACATTAACCAATCATCGAATCTAATTTGGTACTTTGAATCACTAGTCAACTCGCATTGCACTCTTTTAGCTTGCAATTTACTATCACATTTCTGAGCTTTGCAAATTTGCTGAAGAAATATTGGTTTAGCTTGTAACTAAGCTAAAATCAAACCATCATCAGATGTGTATTCATTGCTCTCAAGACAAACAACGATTTTCTACTCAAAGCATCCGCGACTACATTCGCTTTCCCCGGGTAATAATATCAATCACTAACTCATAATCTTTCAATATCTCGAGCAATCTTCATTGTCATAAATTCAAATCCTTTTGAGTCATTATATACTTTCAGCTTTTATGATCAGTAAAGATGTGGCATTTTTCACTGTACAAATGATGATGCCAAATTTTCAATGCAAAAACTATAGTGGCCAACTCTAAATCGTCGTCGGATAGTTCTTTTCATGCGGCTTCAACTGTCTGGAAGCATAAGCTATCACTTTTCCCTCTTGCATCAACACGTAACCCAAACTATTCAACAACTCGTCATCGTAAATCAAAAATTCTTTACCCGACTCAGGTTGAACCAAAACTGGAGCTTCAGTTAGCAATGCTTTCAACTGGTCGAAACTCTGTTGACATTTCATGGACCACTCGAATTTCACATCTATCTATAATAGTCTAGTCATCGGTGCAGCAATCATCAAGAATCCTTTGACAAATCGTCTATAATAACCAGCTAACCCCAGAAAACTTCTGACTTTGGATACATTTCTCGTGGTTTCCAATCAACTACCGAAATCTTACTTGGATCAACTCTTATACCTTTTACTGAAACAATATGTCCCAAAAATCTGACTTCTCGAAGCCAAAACTCACATTTACTGAATTTAACATACAGTTTCTTATCTCTCAAGGACTGCAACATAATTCTCAAATGCTCAGCATGCTCAGACTCATCACGTGAATAGATCAGAATGTCATCAATGAACATAACAACAAATCTGTCTAAATATGGTCTAAATATCCGATTCATCAAATCGGTAAAAACTGTAGGAGCATTAGTTAATCCAAAAGGCATAACAAGGAATTCATAATGTTCATACCTCGTTCTAATTGCATTTTCAGCACATCTAAGTCTTTAACCCTCAATTGATAATAACTCGATCTCAAATCAATCTTTGAAAACACTGCTGCCCCTTTTAACAGATCAAACAAATCATTAATTCTCGGTAAAGGATATTTGTTCTTTATCGTAACCTTATTGAGCTATTGATAGTCAATACACATTCTTATTGACCTGTCTTTCTTCTTTACAAACAATACTGGCGCACCCTAGGGTGAAAAACTAGGTCGTGAAAAATCTCTATCTGTTAGCTCTTCTAACTAAGATTTCAACTCTTTCAATTCTGTCGGGGTCATTCTGTATGGAGCTGTAGATATCAGCGGTGTTCTCGGTACCAGTTCAATAGCAAACTCAATCTCCCTAACCAGTGGCAACCCTATTAGTTCTTCTGAAAAACATCCGAAAACTCACATACTATCGACACTAATTCAATCTTTGATTCAGACACTTTTGTATCCAGTATATAAGTAAGATAAGTTTCACAACCTTTTCTCACATATCTCTGAGCAGGCATAGATGAAATCACAGCAAATAATCCACTCGACTCATCAGATTCAATTCGAAGGATTTCACCATTCTGACATATCAATTCAATAGTCTTTCATCTATAATTTACAAAGGCATCATGCAAAGTCAACCAATCCATACCAAGAATCACATCGAACTCATCAAATGGTAAAAGTATCATGTCAGTTGAAAAATAGTAACCCTGAATCATCAAAGAACAATCCTTGCAAACTTTATCAACTAAAACTTACTTGCCTAAGGGGTTCAATACTTTAATTACAAAATCTGTAGACTCAACAGGAAAATTTTTACTAGACACTAAATTCACACAGATATACGAATGAGTCAATCCAGGATCAATTAATGCAATCACATTAGTGTCATAAAGAGAAAATGTACCGGTGATAACATTAGGTGATGACGCTTCTTCGTGAGCGCGAATAGCGTAAGCTCTGGCTGGTACTCTAGCGTCAAATCTTATAGCTAAATCCTTAGTCACACCTTTGCCACTAGACATATTCCCCGTATTTCGAAGTGGTCTCCCTCTCACAGTCGTATTGCTCGATCTTGGATTCTGAAATTTATCTTTCTCATATAACTCTAGGCAATCTCGAATAAAATGATCTGGCGAACCACATTTGAAACAAGCTTTATTACTCTTATTCCAGCACTCTCCAAAATGTTGTCTCCCACACTGTTGACACTTGAGTTTATTGTTTCTCACACTGCCAACGCTTGATACAGAAGTTGCTTGTGCTTTAGGATTCGCAAGTTGATTTCCACGATCTCTAGTTTGGTATCCCATTGATGCATTTGATCGACTATACGAATCTTGGGATTTCTTTGATGAAGAATGATAAGATTTATTCATTGGTCTTTTCCTCGAATCTCTAGCCTCTGAATCAACTTTCCTCTTTTCTCGGCTAAAGTTTTCGGCTTTACAAGCCCTGTCAACTAATACAACAAATTCTTTCAAATCTAAAATTCCAAATAGAAGTTTAATGTCTTCATTCAAACCATTAACAAACCGCTTGCACATGATCTCTTCAGTAGAAACATACTCTCAAGCATATTTACTCAACCGCACAAATTTTGTCTCGTACTCGGTTACAGTCATACGACCCTATTTCAATTCTAAAAACTCTTTGTGCTTTTGATCCAAAAACCATTCGCTTATATATTTCTTCCTGAACTTGATTTGAAAGAATTCCCAAGTGACCCGTTCTCTAGGTACAACAGATACTAGAGTATTCCACCATTGATATGCGGAGTCCCTTAGAAGTGATATAGCACATTTTAAACACTTCACTGGTGTGCAAGAAAGCTCATCAAATACTCTTATAGTGTTTTCAAGCCAAAACTAGGCTCACTTAGGTCAACATTAGCTCTGAACTATTCATCCCCATGTTTATGGATCTTATCAACTGGAGGCTTATTTAGTCTTAAAAGTTCTACACCTTGAGGAATTATGGGAACCAGTTATGGATTAGGAGGGGGTGAAGGTTGTTGAGCAGCCAGATTTGTCTGGACATACTGCGTGAACCATTCGTTCATCATTTGGAAGAAGGCTTCTCTAGCCTCTCCTCCCTAGCTACTCGATACGGGTCTAGATTCAGAAGGCACTGTCCCTTGAGTGGGAGCTGGCGTATTACTTTCAACTTCATCAGCTGCAACTCGATTGGGGATCCATTTACTATATGAAAACACATTTTAAAATGTCAAGAGTCATCACACTATCACAGTTTATATATGGCATGTATAGCTAAACTTTCACATACGTTATGTTAGTTCTATAATCAACTAAATTGTAGCTCTGATACCAATATATGTAACACCCCTTACCCGTATTCGATGCCAGAATAGGGTTACAGAGCATTACCGGATTTACAACACATTTATACATATATTTCACATACATTTAGTCAATTCATACAATCATTATTCAATCTCAATCAATTTGTCCCTAATACGAGCCTACAAGGCCCTAAACATACATTGGGAGTGGTTCAGGACTAAACTGATAACTTTGGAAACATTTGGAACACTTATAAAATTTTTCTCAAAACAGGGGATACACGCCCGTGTGGCCAGACACACGACCACCAAACACGCCCATGTCACAGGCCATGTGGACATTCGAAATGGGAGCACATGGTCGTGTCCTACCCCGTGTCCAAACAAGTGAGCATGCTGACTTGGGTCACACGGCCAACCACATGCCCGTGTGTCTAGCTCGTGTGCCCTTCAAAGTGGCCACACACATCCGTGTGCTAGGCCGTGTGCTAGGCCATGCCAAACTGTAAGCTATACTGACTTATACCACATGGCCAAGTCACACGCCCATGTGTGAGGTTGTGTGGAGCATACTGACTTGATTTTAATTTCAAAACCAGGGGACACACAGGCATGTAACATGACCGTGTGTCACACACGGCTGAGACACATGCCCATGTCTCTTCCTATGTGGACAAAAATAGGCTATTTACCAAGCCATTTTGCCACCCAAAATTCACATCACTTCACCTATACATATGGCACCCAAACAAAGCATAACTAAGCAATTAATATCTACTCAAAACAAGCTCAATTCATATCATTTATTGCCAACTAATACAACCACAACCAAGACTAAAATATATACCATATTTTACCTACTCAAATCATGCCAATTCATATCTCCAAGCATTCAATTGTACCATTTCAACTAAGCATTTCTTAACCTATAAAACCACAAGCACAACCATTCTCAATTCATCAACCATTCTCAAGAAATCATGAACCATATCACTAAGAGGCATTAATGCATATATATGAACATCACATAATTGCCAAAATAAGCCAATTTACATGGCTAACACAAAACCAATCACTAAATATTTACAAGCCAACACAAATGGCCAAAATCATGCTACAAATACCAAAATGACTCAAAGTCCCTATACATGTCATATACTCAAATCATAAGCTCCAAAAGTACCAAATTTATAAACTGATAGTATGAAGATGTCTCCAACGATCCCCGAATCCGAGCTAGCTTTGAAATCACTATAAAACATAGAAAAAAATAAAATTATAGCTTAGTAAGCTCATATGAAACAAACTCAATGCAATCTCACAAATATAATTCAATAATTTGAATACACCAACATGTAGCTTACATTAACTAATAAACCTTTCAAAATACTCAATTATGAGAGTATACACTTCCTTCACAAGTTTCTTCAATTTGAAACTTATATAATTCGTGTACGTACTTGTATCATCTACCATCAATCTCATACTCATCCACATCTATCATTTACCCATTGAACTATTCAGAATAGAGGTCGGATACTCAGGAGTCTTGCAAACTAAGTACCTATACCATGGCCCAAAGCCAACTCAAGGTAACTTATGTCTGAAATACTGATATCATGGCCCAAAGCCAAATCAGTCGATATTCATGGTCCAAAACCAAATCGATATAACTCACACCCAAAGTGTTAATATCATGGCTCGAAGCCAACTCAATGTATCCCCTAATGACATGTCACTAGTATCCTAAACTATTCCTAAGGTTCAACCGAGATTTCAAACACCGGATTACCATCGAGTCATTGTCGAACTTATCCGAAGTCTCATATTCACAACTTATAAAATATTGAAGCATTTAAAATACATTTATAATGAAATTTATCATATGCAAACTTACCTCGGGTTCAAAAATGATGAAATTGGTCGATTAATCGAGTACTTTGTCTTTTCCCCGATCTAATTCCAAATTCTGCTTTTCTTGATCTATATAATCAAAATTAGCTTACTTATTTCTCTATTTGTTCAATTCAATCCAAAATATACTTTGATAAATTTTACACATTAGCCCCTAAACTTTCACATTTTTATAATTTAGTCCTTATTACACAAAATCACAAATTCATGCAAATTTCAAAACAGCCATGCTTAGCCAAATTACTCTTATACCCCTAATAGCCCATAATTATCAAATTTTCACACATTCAACCACACATTTATCACTTTTCACAAATTAATCCATAATTTACATTTTTTTACTCAAAATCACTTTACCAAACTTGCATAACTATGATCAAATATTCACAATTCATCATAAATCATCAAAGAACACATATATACATCAATGGCAACTCTCACAAATTTTAACAGTTTTGAAATCGAAGGTACGAGCTAGATAGATTGAGTTATAATGAACTAAAAAACATATAAATCACTAAAAATCGGGTCAAAAATCACTTACAATTGATGCAATCATTAGCCGAACCTTCAAAGCTCATCAATGGATTCCTTTGTTTCTTATTTTTAGTTGGAAGAAAGATGAATGAAACAATTTGTCTTTTGTTTTAATTAATTAACCTTTATTTTATAAATTACTATATTAACCTTATTATAAAAAACATTTAAAACACCTTAATATATGTCCATATATGTCCACTCATGCTATTAATGCTCTAGTTACAACATAAGACCTTTTACTTTAAGGTTCTATAGCTGTTAGATACTTTTAGCTAATAGAACTCCACTTTTACACATGACGCGATTTAGTCCCTTTTACCGAATTAAGCATTCAAACAATAAAATTACTTTACGAAATTTTCACACAATTATTCTATCACACCTAGACATTAAAATAATAATAAAATAAATATTTTGACCTTAAATTTGTGGTTTCAAAACCACTATTCTGATTTGACCAAAAATGGGTTGTTACACTCATTCACTTACTTTTTTAACTCTTTGGTTTCCTCGAGGTTGCTACGGTAAGCCTCTCTTTTTTTATATGAAATATTTTTTTGAATTTTTATTTTTTTCAAAAACTTACTCTGGGATTGCTATGAACGTCCGTACTCCTCGATTTTAGCTAGCTCTAATACCAAATGATGCGAACTCATGCTCGTTGTTATTTTCGAGTCGCGAATGTGCCTAATCGTAAAATTGAGAAGTATCGTTCCTCTTGGAGTTAGGATGAAATTAAGATAAATAATAGGTAATTAAGAAAAAGGGTTCAAAAGGGTTTTGATATATGGAGTTTAGGGTTCGACTTAGTAAAGTGATTAAAGTAATTTTATGTTGATAGTTAGGGCGGAATAAATTGAGCTTAAGGTCAAGAAAGAACCAATACTATAGATGAGTATTGACCTGATTCTTATAGGACACTTAAGTTGGATGAATGATAGAAATTAGGACCTTGACCCACTATCTATTACGAGATAGGAACCAAAGGTATAGTGGTCGAACGCCACACTCGAAGAGTGATAAGTTCAAAAAGAAACAAGTTCGACGCCACTAGAAAAGCTATATAAGTTAGCTTGAGTCTTAAATGAACAATGAAAGTTGAATAAACTCACAAAATTTAAATTAAGCATAAAAGGTGTCAAAAGTCTGATTTACATAAAATGAGCTTCATATTTATAGCTCAAATCCTTGGCTAACCAAATGGACATAAAAGAAACTAAATAGACAACTTCAAATCAACTTAATTAAGCTGAAACTTCTTGGCACCTTCCTAAAACGTCCCATGAAGTCTCCAAGGTTAACTGAGCTTTAATTAAAGTGAAAATAGAGCTACCAAAGGTGTGATCATCCTTTAAGGAGCTGCCTTGGGTTGCCAAATAGTCATGAGCTTTAATAGGTAGCTTGGGCACTTCAATGGATTTGTACATGATTCAGCTGAATATGAGCAGCCCTTGTAGTGTGAAAGCTAAGAACCTATTAATCATGTGTGTGAAAAGACCCTCCAGCTGAATTGGACAAGTGTGAAAACACTTGGGGTTGTTGACATGCATGAAAAGGTAGTTGGGAAGAGAAAACACAACTTCCTTTTTGGCCCTTGCAATAACCGAATGGTTGCTTGGAGGATGGCAACCATCAACACACCATCTTAATTGCCGTCCATGCATGTACCTACAACAAATAAATTCAGCCAAGTTAACCTTAAAGACAAATTAAATTTGGCAGCTAGGACAAATTTAATTCAGTAGGATAAAATTAATTCAACATATAATTAATTTGTCCTAAGCTAAGACATATTAAAAACAACCAATTATAAGTACTTAACTAGGACATAATTAAAACACTTATTTAATTAAAATGTCCAGATTATGACACATTTAATAACTTAAACCAACTAAATTAACTAAAATAAATTAAATATTTTATTCCAGCAAAATAATGCGCAAGTAGAAAATGAACTAAAACAAGGTCATTGAGCTGGATAAGCTTGAAGAAGGTTGTAAGGCATGCTCAGTTTGCTAGTCTAAGAACGCTCGATAAGCCCAGTAACAGTTTCAATGTAACACCCCAAACCTGGCCTAGAAGTTTGGCTCGAATTTGGCGTGTCACATTGAAGTATTTTTCAAAAACCATGTTTCCACTAAAAACCCTTCTTAATAATTAAAAACTTATACCCTTTTTAAACCTTGTTAGAAAACCTCAGCTAAATAACATTCTTAACAACTTTGTAAAAATTTTGGCTGTTGCAGAAGCTTAATTTAAAAATAATTGCGGATACGTGATGTTTTGAACAACAATAGTTGCTTTGGAAAACCGTGTTCTAATACTAGCAATTATAAGAACAATAAGTAAAATTTCAAATTTGAAATCCAGAAAATTACAACGACTTTACTACAACCCACATAAAACATTTAAAAGTAATAATCAAAACTATAAAATGAACAGTGTGTGGCTTCTCCGAGCCCCTCGCAACTCCGATCCGTCTAAGGCTAGAAATTACCTGAAAGGTTAATAAACGGGGTGAGTTTACGAAAACTCAGTGTGAAATCCTCTACTATAAAAAGGAACAGTTAGTCATATAATAGAATTAAAAGTCTAGCCCCAGCCTTACTTACAGTTTCAGTATCAATTAGGCCTTAGCCCATTATAACAGACAGTACCAGATAGGCCTTAGCCCATTACAGAATAAGAAACATTATCAGAACTAGAATCAAAATGAGAATCAGAATCAGAATCAAGTGACAGAATCAGAATCAGAATTAGAATCAGAATCAGAATCAGAATTAGGTGACAGAATTAGAATCAGAATCAGTATCAGGTAACATAATCAAAATCAGAATGTCAATGCAATCCCAACCCAATCCAGCTGTATACACCCCCGTACCAACCTTACACCATGTGGGGAGACTACTCGACCCACCCAACCACTACACACCACAGAAATTGCAGCGAAGCTGCCAGATATTGTGACGAAGTCACCAGATACAGATATTGTGGCTGGGCCACCAGAACAGATATATATATGTGGCGAAGCCACTAGATTGCAGCGAGGCTGCCAGATATTGTGACGAAGTCACCAGAACAGATATATATGTGGCGAGGCCACCAGATTGCAGCGAGGCTGCCAGAACGCTTCCTCCATCAATATAAACCCATGTCCTATGCAACAGAAATAATATGTCATGGCATACGTATATAGAAACAGAACATCATGCTTTTCAGAAAAATATAACCCTAGCGGTAAAATCGTAATTTTCCATGCATAAGGGTATTTCAGTAATTATTACCTATTGCTAAGGTTTCATGCTCATTCTAACGTTTACCAAGTAATCAAAAGTACTTACCTCATCTTTTTACCAAAGTGGGCTCGTTGGCCCATTGGCCCGTTTTCGGCCCATTAAGCCCAAAAATATCGTTGTGCACGAAAATGCACACTCTGCACTCTAATCATCCAAATGCACCATATTCATTAACAACTATCTCACAAGCGCTCGCACGCTCGCGAGTTCACAAAATACCAACGTTTCGGTATTTCGGCTTTTACCGATTCAGTCTAAGGGAGGGTGTCGTTTACACACCTGGTTGATAACGATTGATGATGATATCTCCCACGCGATAATCCTACAATCGATCACTAACACATTAGATTTACAAATTAACGATAACTAACATAAATCCACGTCAACTAACTCAATCATCACACAAGTTAGTCATTTACGCACGATGGGCAAAATAGTCATTTAACACCCTAGGGGCAAAATGGTAATTTTACCCCACAAGGGTATCTCGGTAATTCTACCCTACAGGGGTATTTCAGTATTTCTACCCTATAAGGGTATTTCGATATTTCTACCCTACAAGGGTATTTCGGTAATTCTACCTTATAGGGGTATTTTAGTAATTCTACAAACCAGGGGTATTTTGGTAATTTTATAAACCAAGGGTATTTTGGTAATTTGGTAAACTAAAGTATTCTAAACAGAGATAACAATACGAATGGGCCTAAAGCCTATTCTAGTCCCAAATGGGCCCACACACTCGTGTGACCCTTTTAGCCCAAATCTAGCCACAGATATTAGATTCACCTAGCCTAGTCCAATATTTACTATACAATCAAACAACTTATCCAATTGGGCTCGTAGGCCCATTGGGTCCACATGGCCCCTTTCGGGCCATTACGGCCCAAAGTAACCATCCTATAGCTAGAGTAGTAAGAAATACACACCTGATAGGAGACTGGAGTTAATCCATGCTCCGAGCACTCTTAGCCGACGCCAAACCCAAACGAGCACGTCATAAAGCGAAAGGGATCAGCCAAGAAAGGTACCTTTACTCTCCTCATGGTTCTCTCTATTTAAAGCCAGCTCTCCATCTACTCTTATGTTAGCTTCCCGATGTGGGATCCCTCCGTCACCAGAGTTTAAAACCAACACCAACTCTTGCTGTCCCAACATAGCAAAATATTCAACCTTTGCGTGCCAAGGGATTCGAACCAAAGTCCTCTCACATGCCAACTCACGCCACCACCACTAGGCCATCAACCCATTTGTGTCATAAGTCCAACACATTAAACTTTAAAGCGCACCTACTTGCTTCCAGATTTATTGAAAAGAAAAACCAAAATATATTACTAGAGCCAAGACTTGAACCTTGGACCCCTTGCTTCCTCTATGGCGTCACTTCCTTGTCCCCTAAGTGGCGCCACCTTGCCACTACACCACACTCCTTTTTGTGGCACAATTTCCCCAACAATATTCTTAAGGCCTACCGACTACACCCAAGGTTTGATTCACCTTAAACCAAAATTTTTGCTAGAGTCTAGATTTGAACCCAGGACTTCTCCAACACTTCTCAGCACACTTAACCACTAAAACAAGCCTTCATTAATGAAATTTACACGCACAACAAAATATTATAAGCTGCCTTCAACTGCTCCCATGCTCAAGGCCCAAAACTTCTATGCCCAAATTCAGGGTGTTACATTCACCCCAAACTCAATTCACTAAGGCTGCTAGAGCGTCTTTGAATCGCTTAGCTCGAGCTTTAATTATTGGCCCTAATGGTAGCTCAATAGGATCAATGTCAGCTCTAAGTGAGTCTCGAGTCTTGGCCGTATCATGAGTCAAAACCATTATTCCCTCCCTATTATTTTTCCTTTAGGCCAAATGTCTATAAGAGATTATAGTGTATTTTCGTTCAAGTGTTAACATCTTGTATTCCACTTTTGATAAAGGGTCGATCGATACCATCCTGGAAAGACCTTGACATTGGAAATGAAATCACCATTACGATCAATTATTTACAAGAGTAAGTTTAGCATTGATGATTTAGTTAAATTGAGTAATAGCATAAAATGTTTAAAAATATGACGTTTAATGCAAGGTTACGTTGATAATAGATCGGTATTCCATTGGTTAAGATGTGAGTGTAGGCGTTCTTTAGAGTGGTGATTTGTGTTGGATATACCATAAGGTGTAGGTCTAAATTAATTAAAATAGATATACATTAATTCTGATGTTTAAACAAATATTATTATTGTGTTTTCTTCGAATACTTAAAGTATTCCAAAAAGGGAGATTAAACCCATCAATAAGTATTATACCAAGTAAGTGATGCCAAACCAACTAGTTTGTAGAAAGTATATAGTGTGGTTATGATTACCACTGATTTAAAAGGTATGTTAATCTCATTCTCATGTTATCTAATATTATGGCATAGTTGATTTTACAAGATAAATAAAATGTGATGTTTAATAAATCGAGACAATATATGAATTGCATGTCATACATGCATATGTGATACTATATGTTAAATCATTGATGAGCATGATTCACATGCCTAAAGTGATATTTTGTATTAAAGTGAAAATATGTTCTTTGTGGCCATATCATGCACGGGGTTGGGACATGTAAGGTGGAAGATGTGGTAGTTTAATAATTTACAAATATTGGAGGTTTATCTACAACTACTTGTTTGCGATTTTGGTGGCTTTGTCCACAATATATCTAATCTAGCAATTTAACTGCAAATTGATAAGCCATCATTGTCGAGCAACCCAGGGTGGCGATCATCGTTGTTTGGCAACCCGAGATAACTTAATTGGAATGTTATGGATGGATGAGTTTTTGGGAACTCCTTTTGGCGTGTAGCGGAGATGGGTTGCAACAACCCATTTTTAGTGAAATCAGAACAGTAGTTTTGACACCATAAATTTGATGTGAAAATATTTATTTTATTATTATTTTAATGTCTATGGTGTGTTAGTAATATCATATAAAAATTTTATTAAGAAATTTTGACGTTTGCGTGCGTTATTAAGTGAAAATTACTAAATTGAAAATGGCGCAAAAGCGGAGTTCTAGTAGTTAGAAGTTTCTATTAGCTATGAAACTTAATAGTTAAAGGACTTAAATGGTAATTAGACAATTAATGAGGTTAGTGGATGTATATGGCTTGGTATTGATGAAGTTTTGGTGTTAAGTAAAGTTTAAATTTGTAAATTAATAAAACAAGTTAAAGTAAAAAATTAAACAAACCTAAAATTAGTTTCTTCCATACATGAAGGAAAAAGCCATGGATAGGATTTGAAGCTTCGGTTACTTTGCTAGCTTGCATGGTACGTGTTTTGATCCTTTTTTGAATGATTTTTATGTTTTCAGGATCGTTGTATCTTAATCTAGCTAGCTTGAGGACTAATTTGCAAGTCTATTAAAGGTCTAGGGTTTTTCCATGAATGCTCTTGCTTGATTTATGAATTTTGTTGGAATAAAATGAGTCCTTGTTGTTAAATAAACAACTTTTGTAAAGTTATTTTTTATAAAATTATCATTTAGGGAGTTGATATGTGAAATAATGATTTGTATGAGTTGATATGTGTTCATAGTAAATCCGGCTAGCATGGGTTCGGGATGAAATTGCATAAATTTCCATTTATGAGCTTAAGGACTAAATTGTAAAGAAGTTAAAATGTTAGGCAAAATGTAAATTTGTAAAAGTATGAATTTTGGATTAAATTAAATAGTGTGTGGATTAAATAGATTGAATTTTCTTATTTAGATAAAGATAAATCTCAGCCGAACCTAAACTGAGGGAAGGCGAAAGTCACGAATTAGCTCGATCATATTTCTTCATCCTAGTTGTCAAGTAAGTTCATAGTAATTCTAAATGTAGTTGAATTTCTACTTGTATGTTTACAATATAGCTATGTGATTAATTGTCTATACCTAATTATTCCTTGAATTACACATACGTGCCCCTGTTTGTATTTCGATACCCCTAAATTGTACATGTGCCCCTGTTTGTACTTCAGTACCCCTGAATTGCACATACGTGCCCCTGTTTGTACTTCGGTACCCCTAGATTTTACACACATGCCCTGTTTGTACTGTGGTAACCCTAAATTGCACATATATGCCCCTAAAATGCACATACGTGCCCTGTTTACACTCTAGTAAACTTGAATCTAGTAAAATATGTGTTGTACTCAATTTTTGTTAAGTTTAATAATATATTATGTTCTTACTAAGCTGTATAAGCTTATTCATTTTTGTGAATTATTTTATAGATCGTTGTTGTTGATGTTGGACGGATCGAATCTTCAACTCACACTATCCCTTCGATGTTGGTAGTTCTTGTGTCCTTTTGGGTTATGGCATGTATATGTGGCTATATAGGTTGATAAGATACATTTTGACAAAATACTAAACTATGTAGTTAGGCATTTACTAAGGTTGTTAATAGGTATTTTTTTGGTACAATTAGAATGGTATGAAGTATACAGTTGTGGTTTGTTTTGGCTTGTTGATGAATTAAGTTGTTATGCTATAAATGGCCTCAATTATTGTATGTTTTAGGATTATATGGAATTAGATGTGTATGTTGGAAGTAAGGTTAATTTTTCATATGTTTTGGTAAGTTGGTTTGATTGTGATTAAGGAGCCTTATAAGGCATATTGGTTGAATGGATTTTGGATCTTTTGAATTGGTTAAATTAAGCATGTTTTGGTAGGAATTTAGTACATTGATCATATGAGTATATGGCTTGTAGGCATTTGTTGGAAAGGGTGAAAGAAATGGCTTGATTTTGGACACTTTCTTATCCACATGGCCAAAGACACATGCATGTGTCTCAACTGTGTGTGACACACGGCCTTGTGACACGACTGTGTGTCCCTTGTAGGTTCCAAAAGTTGCAAGTCAGGTAGTTACACAGCCTAGCACACGGCCTGGCACACGAGTGTGTGGGGCCATTTCGAAAGTTACAAGGCTTGACACACGGCATAGACACTGCTGGGACACGATTGTGCGCCCCTATTTCGATTGTTACATGGCCAAAGACATGGGTGTGTGTCTCAGTCATTTGACTCACACAGCCGTGTTGTAACATCCCAAATTAGGGCCTAGTCAGAATAGTGGTTTTGAGACCACAAATTCGAGATAGAAATAATTATTTTATGATTATTATGAGGTCCATGATATGTATGCATTATTGTGTGAAAATTTCATGAAGAAATTCTATGCATAAAATGTCCAATTGAACTTTAGGGACCAAATTGAATAAGGTGCAAAACTTGGATAAAATTTTTTATCATGAAAGTGCTTTAGTTTATAAATTAGAAGGTCCTAATTATCAATTTGACAAATTTCTATAATTTTGGACAAAAATGGACATGCATAGGAAAAATTTGAAAGAAATGCCGTAAGTGCATTTTAGTCATTTGGTAATTAAAAGAATAAAAAGGAAAAATCAAAGAAAAATTTGCTCATCTTCTTCAAGGTAGGCCCGAAAATTTGAAGCTCTCCATAGCTAGGGTTTCTTCATTTTCCAAGCTTGATTGTAAGTTAATCCTAGCCCCATTTTTAATGTTTTTTACACTTTTGAAGTTGTTATCAATCGATCTAGCTATTTCTACCATTATTTTGAGCTAGGGTTCATGTTAAAAAACTTACCCATGTCTGTCATGCATGTATTTTGATGTTTAATGGAGGAATATGAAAGTTTGATGTGTGTTTAACATCTTTTACTAAGTGATTTTTGATGGAAATGCATGGAAAGGACCTATTTGTAAAAGATGCAAAATGAGTAGTAAGATATATGTTTTAATGAGAAATGTCGGCTGCTATGAGCATGCTATAAGTTCGGCTAGGCTTGGGTAACAAAGAAAATGAACACATTTCATTTTACGAGCTTAGGGGCTAAATTGTAATTATGTGAAAGTTTAGGGGAAAATTTATAATTTTTCCAAATAATGATTTATGGACTGATTTGAACAACGTGATAATTAAATAAGTGAAATTTTCTATTATAGATTAAGAAAAATAGAGTCAGGACCTAAATCGAGGGAAAAGCAAGGTTTTGGACTAAAACGTAAAGGTAGCAATATTTTGGGACCGAGGTAAGTTGTGGGTAAGTAATTCAACAATTTCATTGTCGTGTATTTAATGCTTGGTATTATATGAAATATGTGTAAATGCTCTTATGGAATTTGACTTGAAATGATTCAATAGTAATTTGATGATAGCTTTGTATCTTGGAAATCTCGGGTGATCCTAAGGAATACTTTGGATTTGGATGTCATGACACCATGATTAACGAGATCCCGTGTAAGACCATGTCTAGGACATGGCATCGGCATCGATATGCAATTTTGTGTAAGACCATATCAGGGATATGGCTTCTGCATCGATAAGTGATTTCTTATAAGACCATGTCTAGAACATGGCATCGATATGAGGTCCCATTTAAGACCATGTCTGTAACAGACTGGTTTAGACCCTAGTCAGAACGACAGTTTCGAGACCACAAGTCTGAGTCAAAAAAATATTTAAATATTATTTTTTGTGCTTATGATGTGTGAATTAGCATGTGTGAAAGTTTCGTATTAAAATTTAATCGTTTGTGTGTCGGTTTAATAAAAAGGACCTAATCCGTAAAATGTAAAAGTTGCTTGTTATATGTTAAAAGTGCCTATTTGATTTGGCTTCATAATTGTGAGGTCTTTATGTGGTTATTTGACCATGGTTTTGATTAAATGACAGTAATGGACATTAGTTGATGGAATATTAATGTTTTATTACAAGGGTAAAAGGGTAATTAGTGTATTATGATGAAATAAAATGTAACACCCCAAACCCGGCCCAGACGTTATGGCTAGATCTGACGTGTCACATGGACTTACGACTTAGTATGCATTTGTTGGTTTAACTGATTGGGGTGGTCTTTGTAAAAATAGCGGTTGAATGAAAAGCCGATTTATCAATCTTTAGGCCATCCATTTGTTGTGCTTGTTGAGTCTTGAAAACGTTCATTAATTTTGAAAACCCACGCAGCCTAACACTAGCAGTTTTGTCATAGTATAAATATAATCAGAAAATAAAACCATAGCAGAAAAAGAAATTTAAATAGCGGCCTTATTACAACTTAAAACCCAAAATTAAATCAGAATATAAAAATAATAAAAATAAACTAACTTAGAAAAACCAACTTTGCAGATGATGTGGCCACTCTGAATCCCTCACAGCTCCAAGCCCACTATGGTTGGGAATCTCCTGTAGAGATGAAAATAAAGGGTGAGTTCGGTAAACTCAGTGTGTAACATAACCTAACCATAGCCCAAAACAGATCAAACCTCAGAGTCAGACTTATCTGGGCCTTGGCCTAGTACAGAAATCAGAATGAAACCCATAGGCCCATAGCAAATACAGAACAAATATATCATGAATGCAGAAATCCCAACCCAGAGCCATCCATAACACCCCCGTACCAGCCTTACACCATGTGAGGAGACTACTCGACCCACCCAACCGCTACACACCACAGAAATTGCAGCGAGGCTGCCAGATATTGTGACGAAGTCACCAGATACAGATATTGTGGCTAGGCCACCAGAACAGATGCATATATATATGTGGCGAAGCCACCAGATTGCAGCGAGGCTGCCAGATATTATGACGAAGTCACCAGAACAGATATATGTGGCGAGGCCACCAAATTGCAGCGAGGCTGCTAGAACGCTTCCTCCATCAATATAAACCCATGTCCCATGCAACAGAAATAATATGTCATGGCATACGTATACAGAAATAAAACATCATGCTTTTCAGGAAAAAAATCAACCCTAGGGGTAAAATTGTAATTTTGCAAGCAAAGGGTACTTCAGTAATTATTACCTATTGCTAAGGTTTCATGCTTATTCTAACGTTTACCAAGTAATCAGAAGTACTTACCTTGTCTTTTTACTAAAGTGGGCCCGTTGGCCCATTGGCCCGTTTTCGGCCCATTAAGCCCAAAAATACCGTTGTGCACGAAGATGCACACTCTGCACTCTAATCATCCAAATGCACCATATTCATTAACAACTGTCTCACGAGCGCTCGCACGGTCGCGAGTTCACAAAATACCAACGTTTCAGTATTTCGATTTTTACCGATTCTATCTAAGGGAGGGTGTCGTTTACACACCTGGTTGATGACGATTGATGACGATATCTCCCACGCGATAATCCTACAATCGATCACTAACACATTATACTTACGAATTAACGATAACTAACATAAATCCACGTCAACTAACCCAATCATCCCACAAGTTAGTCATTTACGCACAAGGGGCAAAATAGTCATTTTACCCTCCAAGGGTAAATCGGTAGTCCTACCCTACAGGGGTATTTTAGTAATTCTACCCTACAAGGGTATTTTGGTAATTTTGTAAATCGAGGGTAAAATGTTAATTCTGTAAATTGAGGGTACTTTGGTAATTTTACAAGTCGAGGGTATTTCAATAATTTTACAGGTCGAGGGTATTTCAGTAATTTCACAAATTAGGGGTATTTTGGTAATTTTACAAACTAGGGGTATTTTGGTAATTTCACAAACTAGGGGTATTTTGGTAATTTTACAAACTAAGGGTATTTTGGTAATTTCACAAACTAGGGGTATTTTGGTAATTTTACAAACAAGGGGTATTTTGGTAATTTTTCTAATCGAGGGTATTTGGTAATTTGGTAAACTAAAGTATTCTAAACAGGGATAACAATACGAATGGGCCTAAAGCCCATTCTCGGCCCAAATGGGCCCACACGCTCGTGTGGCCCTTTTAGCCCAAATCTAGACACAGATATTAGATTCACCTAGCCTAGTCTAATATTTACTACACAATCAAACAACTTATCCAATTGGGCCCCTAGGCCATTGGGCCCACATGGCCCCTTTCGGCCCATCGCGGCCCGAAGTAGCCATCCTACAACTAGAGTAGTGAAAAATACACACCTGTTAGGAGACTGCAGTTAATCCGCGCTCCAAACACTCTTAGCTGACGCCCAACCCAAACGAGCACGTCACAAAGTGAAAGGGATCAGCCAAGAAGGGTATGCCTACTCTTCTCATGGTTTGCTCTATTTAAAGCCAGCTCTCTATCTACTCTTATGTTAGCTTCTCGATGTGGAATCCCTCCATCACCAGAGTTTAAAACCAACACCAACTCTTGCCGTCCCAACATAGCAAAATAGTCAACCTCTTCGTGCCAAGGGATTCGAACCAAAGTCCTCTCACATGCCAACTCACGCCACCACCACTAAGCCATCAACTCATTTGTGTCATAAATCTAACACATTAAACTTTAAAGCGCACCTACTTGCTTCCAAATTTATTTGAAAGAAAAACCAAAATATATTGCAAGAGCCAAGACTTGAACCTTGGACCCCTTGCTTCTTCTATGGCGTCACTTCCTTGTCCCCTAAGTGGCGCCACCTTGCCACTACACCACACTCCTTTTTGTGTCATCTTTTACCCCTTTACTTTTAAAAGCCCAAACGCCAATTGCATCACCTGTTCATAAAATTAAAATTTCAAAGACTACCACGGATTTAACTTAAGTTTGGGCCTTCCAAAGGCCCACTAACCTACTAAAATATATATTAACCAACCAAAACACACACAAATTTTAAAAATCACAGAAACACAGAAAACTCAAAAATTAGGGCGTTACATAAATTAAAACAAACATATTTCATCCATCATTTTTAGTTTTCATCCACTGAAAATAGGAAAGAAAACCTAAGTTTGAAGAGCTTTAAGTTTCGGCACTCATCTTGGCTAATTAGGTATGTGTTTTTATTCGATTTTTGATAATTTCTACGTCTTTGTAATCGTTGCTTTGTATACTACAAAGCCCATACTTGAATTTCTATTTTTGATGAATATTTTGAGTTATGCCATTGATGAATCCATGAGTTTTTTAATGTTAATTGGTAGAATATGAAAGCTTAGTGTTTGATATACATGTTTTGTAAAGTGATTTTGAGTAAAAATGCACATTAGGGATTAAATTGAGAAAAGTGTAAATTAAGGGGTTGAAATGTAAAATAAATGAAAATTATGGCTTGCTAAGGACCATAGGAAGATTCGGCTCATACATAGTTTTGAGGAATTTTGTGTATTTTGTGATTTTATGAAATAGGGGCTAAAATGTTAAAATGTGAAAATGTAAGGGTTAAATTGCAAAATGCCCTAAATATATGTATATTGATCAAATTGAATGACTTGTTGAATAAAAGGGTTAATTTCGAATACATATAGATCAAGAAAAGAGGAATTTGGACTTAGACCGAGGAAAGTCAAAGGTTATAGAGTAGACAATACGAATCAACAATACCAAGTACGAGGTAAGTTCGTACGGGATAAATGATGTTACAATTTATATTTTAGTGCTTTGATAATGCTTAAATTGTATATATTTGACTATGGTGTGAGTACGATGATAAATAGACTATGTTCGACATTAAGTGTGCGATTTGAAATAGCTTCAGCTGTAAATAGCACTATGTGTCCGAATTGGAATAGCTTCGACTATATGTGGCACTAAGTGTGCAATATTGAGATAGTTTCAGTTTAATATGATGGCACTAAGTGTGTGATATTTTATAGCTTCGGCTAGATTATTGGTAAGTGTACGATGTTCTTGTACGTGGAAAGATGATCTAACGAATTAGTGTATCGAGCATTGAAGTGATAATGTAATAGTTAAGTACGAGTTTATGCAGGTATGTAATGAATATTTATGGTTAACGATATGGTGTATGAGATAGATGAACCTATGTAGTCGATAATATTGTGTATGAGTTATGTGCAAGTATATGTGAACTAAGAAAATAGTATGAAATGAGAAATGGTAATGAATAAGGTTGAGTAGTGATATGAATTGAACTATGTGTTAGCTAATATGTCTTATAGCTTTTAAATGTTGAGTTAAATGTATTATACCACGAACTTACTAAGCTCTAAGCTTACTGTGTGAAATGTTCTCTGTCTTACAGTGTTATAAAGCTAGCTCAGATTCAGGAATCATTAGTGACTCACTCACACTATCGGACATCTATTTTGGTACCGTTTTGAGAGTTGTATATATGGTATATGGCATGTATAAGCTAGGAGTATTTAGATATGTTTTGTAGTGTATATATTATGCCATGTGATATGGCTAGTTTGAGTTAAAACTTATGGTTGATATTGATATATGTTATGTGATGCAAATATGCCATTATGATATGCATTTGGTTGGCCAAAGGAAATGGTCAATTTGACAAGGTTTTGGCATGAGATGTGGTTGTATATTTGGAATTTATGGAACATATGTTTTGGTATGATTTTAGTTCAGATTTAGTATGATTTGGTTGATGAGTTGAGAATGGAAATTGGCTGAAATTGTTTTGGAAATATGCTCGGTTTGGTGCTTGTAGGTTTAACCCAAATGAGGTGGCAAATTGGGTATTCAAATGGCCTATTTTTCTCCACACGGGCAGAGACACGGGCGTGTGTCTTAGCCGTGTGCAACACACGATCATGTTGCACGACCGTGTGTCCCCTAGGGTACCCTACATTTGTAAGTCAGGCTCGACCACGGCCAAGGCACACGGGCGTGTGGCTAGCCGTGTGACCCAAGTCAGTGTCGACCACGGCCAAGACACACGGGCATGTCTTGTGGCTATGTGAATAAGACAGTATGTATGTCCTGTTTGGACACAGCCTAGGCACACGGGCATGCCTAATGCCGTGTGAGGCACACGGCCTGTTCCCACGGGCGTGTACATGTACTTGTTTGAAAAGTGTTTAAGTTCTAGAAATATTTTGTATGTGTTTGGTTTAGTCCTGAGCCCTTTATAATGCATGTTTAACGTCTCAATGACCCATATAAGGGACTCTACATTGATGTTTGGTCTCTGATGCTATAATGTTTATGAAATGAATCTTAAATGTTCTGAATTGTCCGGTAATGCCTTTAACCCTAGTCCTGTGATGGATACGGGTTAGCGGTGTTACAATGTCTGGGACATGGCGTAGGCACCGATTTGAGACTTCGTATAAGACCATATCTGGGATATGGCATCGATGTGTAGTTCTATGTACGACCATGTCTGGGACATGGCTTTGGCATCCTATTTGGTGTATGACAGTCTGAAACGTCCTTCCGTATTCCAAGTGGTTCAATAGGCCATTCAAGATCAAGGTTAAGAGATGGAGAAATATGAATAAGCTATGAGTAGTACAAGTATGTACGTAAACCTCATGAGTATGGAATTTGATCCGTGATGGAAATTTTAGCATGAGTAAGGAAGAGTGATACGGGGACGCACGCGGACCAAGATCGAGTTGCTAAGTCACGAGAAACTCCTACGAAAACCCTAAGCAATTAGATCTGAAACGAAACAGAAAATTAAAAGATTAGATTTTTGAATTTTCAGATCTGAAATAAAATCCCCAAAACAGTAAAGAATCAAATAGAGAATAGAAATAAGTGTTAATAAGGAATCTTGAAACCCTAGAAGAGATTGCGATTCTGCCCAATTGAACACCCAGATAGTTTTCCCCAAATTTCGGCAATCTAATTTCTCCCAAAAAGAGTATGGATGAATCGGCAAGAACCCTAGAAATTGGGGATTTTTGGGCTAATTCCTTAAGATAGAAAAAGGCTGAAAACACAATAAGAACAGAAAATAAATTAGATAAAGATTCGGCACAAGCAGAAATAAAGAAAGAATTGACAGTAAGAAATTAAAAGATAAGTCCTAAGAAGCCTTGAAATCCCGAAAGATCTCACAACTCCCTTCAAACGGCTCTAATCTCCCCTCCAAAGAATATCAATGGAAAGAAGAAGGTTGAAGATGGCTCCCACAATCAAAAAGATTGTTAAAACAACTTCTAAAGAAAACTCAAGAGAAAAATCTTGGAGAAAACTCAAAGAAAATTCTGCTCTCAACAAATCTGAAATTTTAATAATAATGATAAGTGTTTAACAAGGTGGACAGCCATGCCTTTAAATAGGCCTTATAACTAGATCTAATCTAATTAGAAAACTAAAAAAAACTCCTAATTATTTTAATATGGAAATTTGGTCAAAGGTCATTTTATCTGGGACTCTTGGACTGAATATTGACATAAAAATTTAAACTAAGTAAATAAATAAATAAATAAATAAAAATAAAACTTTACAACTTGGGCCACTTTGACAATTTGGCCTGATTTTCAACTAAGTATGGATGGATTTCTTGATTGGGCTGGGAATTTGCTTATTGGGCCTCGCCTTCAAGAATTTGGGCTTTTGTGACTCATATCATTCCCCCCTTCCTCAAAAAGATTCGTCCTCGAATCTGAAAAATCAAATGAACTCGACTTTCCTCTATCGAACGGGACTAATGGCAATTGAGTCCACTGAAAAGAATAGCCATGAGATAGTAAATAGCAACGGAAACAAGCTTGTAGTCCAATCATAAGCATAACAGAACAGGTATAACGCATGTGAATGGACAGATTCAGATTACCATGCAAACAATCTAATTTACTCACCACTGCCTCGTCAAATATTTGAAACAAAGATGGACATGTTTTAAGGCATTCAGTCGTCTCACATTGTTCCCACAAACCATGAATAAATTGCAAGTAATAAATCAAATGGTAAACATAATCGTCACAAGTAGGTATTTGAAAAGATTCACATGGTTCACAGAGTTGCATAATCATACCATGCATTAATCGACGGTCTATAGATTCACTCACACATGCATTATCAACCATCAAAACAGATAGATCATCAATAAATAAAATAGGACAGTCAAGCACGTTTCGATCTAAGTGTTCATCAACACGATCTTTATCACTATCCGAGGAGTACAAAAGTGTTTCAAAGGTTTCAAGCATCTTACCTCGATAAGCAGAAGAATAAGGGTCGATTTTACCTTTTTCATTTAAAACAAACCTTCGCTCATCGGGGGCATAGTGTAGTCGAATCTCCGTTGTTAAGTTAACCTTTGTCAAATGGAACTCAAACTTCATGTACAACCACATAAACTGTTTAAGGCACGAATATAAATTGAAAACAAATTTGGAAAATTTCGTTACCTTATTCTCCAAAACAGATTTGGACAAATTCGAGGATTTTACACAAGGTAAATCAAGAGAAATAACAAATCACGCTTCTTTTCGTAATGACTTTATCAACCACAATCGAAGAGTAACAATTAATCGGATCAAAATGAGTTGATCTTTTAAGAACTAAGTCACCAAAAGTTTTATCAATAATTTTCAAATCTGCACTGGACTCGGTTTCTAAAATTTCCTTACCTCGCTTACCTTCGGGATCATGTAGTGTGATTTCATCTTTGCTTAAGTTGATCGTATGAAAGCGTCTTTCATTTGAGAGGTATTGAAGTTGAAAGTTATCTTTCGATCTTTCGGGAACCTGAAAAGTAGCAACACAAGAAAAATTCATATCTTGGTTAGTGGAAACATTCCTCACTACCCTTTCCACGTCTTTTTCTTTTGTTTCTTTTTCTAATTCATTTTCTCTTCTTTCTTCAATTTCTTTTTCACTCTCAATCTCTTTTTGCTCTTTTTCATTCTCTTTTTCTTTTTCCTCACTTGTTTTAACAGAATTTTCAGTTTGATTTGGTCCTCATGGACTTGTTCCAGAGTGAGCGGCACTAAGGTGAGTTTCTTTCCTTGATGCTTGAAAGAATACCTATTGGTACGACCATCGTGAGTGACTTTTCGATCCAGTTGCCACAGTTCTCCTAGCAACAAATGGCAGGCTTGAATAGGCATTACGTCGCACACAACTTCGTCTTGATACTTACCGATAGAAAAGGCGATGCGCACTTGTTGAGTGACCCTAAATTGGCCTTCGTTGCTAAGCCCTTGTAGTTGATAAGGTTGTGGATGCTTGGTAGTGGTTAAGCAAAGCTTTTCCACCATCGTCGTGCTGGCTATGTTCGAGCAACTTTCACCATCAATAATAACTCTACAAAGCTTACCTTGTACGTGGCAGCGAGTATGAAAGAGATGTTCTCGTTGCTGCTCGCTCTTTGGTTTTGCCAAAGATGATTGTCCATGATCATGACTATCATCATCCATTCTAGGGACACGTTGAGGGTTGCACCTATGGGGCTGGTTATCCCTATCTTCCTTAATTGGATCTCGATATTGATGTTTTTGATTCACTCGTACCTCATTCAAAGTAGTATTCAATGCTTGAAGTGTAGCATTTATTTGTGTGATTGCAGCAGTATGTCTGTCTAACTGTTGTTGGACTTTCATAAGTGCATCATTATTATCACCTTTAGACATCTCCAAAACCTGTAAAAAATAAACACTCAACACTCAAAAATAAAAGTTAGCAAACCTCACCATTAATCACTCAAAAAGAAAAATCAAATTCTCAATGAGGTCGAATTCAATCTTGTGAGTTCTTTATCAGAGTTTATATCAACCTATTAGAGAGTGTGAACCAAACTACCAAAGAATCCTAATTTGCACTAGGATGCCAAAAACTGACGAGACACCAAGTGATTCGTGTTGCACCGAGGAAGGATTGTGCACACGTTTAAATCCTACTAACACAAGAAACAAGAAGGTGTTAGATATTTTAAAAGGATAATAAAAAGCAAACAAATGAAAACCTACAGCTAAGAATCAATAAAAATTGCTGAAAACAGAAAACCTGAAAAACTGTGGAGTAACTTAACAACTTCGTTCGAGGTGTTCCTGATCTCAAAAAATCACAAAATTAAATCTCGAATGTCCTTAAATATTTAATTTTTGATCTGGAAAGTTTGGGCACCAAACTCAACCCGCTGAATTTTTTTTTTAATTTTTATTGGATTTCATCTTTTTTTCGATTTTTTTGACTTTTTGACTGGTGTTTTTGCGGGAATAATTTTTTTATATTCAATCACAGTGCCAAACACATGTATGTAAAATTTCAGATCAATCGGACAACGTTTACCCACTCAAATGAATTTTTTTGAACAATTTTTCTGGGTAAAACTGTTGTTTATGCTTTAAAAAATAGAGATCAGTTTAGAAATCAACCAAGAACACCCAAAACGCCCAAAATCTGATACCAAATGATACGGGGTTGCGCGCAGACCAAGATCGAGTTGCCAAGTCACGAGAAACTCTTACGAAAACCCTAAACAATTAGATCTGAAACGAAACAGAAAATTAAAAGATTAGATTTTTGAATTTTCAGATCTGAAATAAAATCCCCAAATCAGCAAAGAATCAAATTGAGAATAGAAATAAGTGTTAGGGTTCTTGAAACCCTCAAGGAGATTGTGATTCTGCCCAATTGAACACCAAGATAGTTTTCCCCGAATTTCGGCAATCTAATTTCTCCCAAAAAGAGTATGGATGAATCGGCAAGAACCCTAGAAATTGGGGATTTTTGGGCTAATTCCTTAAGATAGAAAAAGGCTGAAAACACAATAAGAACAGAAAATAAATTAGATAAAGATTCGGCACAAGCAGAAATAAAGAAAGAATTGACAGTAAGAAATTAAAAGATAAGTCCTAAGAAGCCTTGAAATCTCGAAAGATCTCACAACTCACTTCAAACGGCTCTAATCTCCCCTCCAAAGAATATCAATGGCAAGAAGAAGGTTGAAGATGGCTCCCACAATCACAAATTGTTAAAACAACTTCTAAAGAAAACTCAAGAGAGAAATCTTGGAGAAAACTCAAAGAAAATTCTGCTCTCAACAAATCTGAAATTTTAATAATAATGATAAGTGTTTAACAAGGTGGATAGCCATGCCTTTAAATAGGCCTTATAACTAGTCCTAATCTAATTAGAAAACTAAAATAATAAAAAAACTCCTAATTATTTTAATATGGAAATTTGGTCAAAGGTCATTTTATCTGGGACTCTTGGACTGAATATTGACATAAAAATTTAAACTAAGTAAATAAATAAATAAAAATAAAAATAAAACTTTACAACTTGGGCCACTTTGACAATTTGGCCTGATTTTCAAATAAGTATGGATGGATTTCTTGATTGGGCTGGAATTTGCTTATTGGGCCTCGCCTTCAAGAATTTGGGCTTTTGTGACTCGTATCAATTGGCCAGCCACCCTTTGTAAAGACATCTTATTATTATTTTTTTCTATCAAATTTCAGATTTGTTGAGTGCAGAATTTTCTTTGGGGTTTTCTCCAAGAATTCTCTCTTGAGTTTTCTTTAGAAGTTGTTTTAACAATCTTTTGATTGTGGGAGCCATCTTCAACCTTCTTCTTGCCATCGATATTCTTTGGAGGGGAGATTAGAGCCGTTTGAAGAGATTTGTGAAATCTTTCGGGATTTCAAGGATCTTTAGGACTTATCCTTTAATTTTTGCTGTTCAATTTCTTTTATTTATTTCTACTTGTGCCGAATCTCAATTCTAATCTATTTGCTGTTTTATTTGTGTTTCCAGCCCTCGTTTATCTTAAAGAATTGATCAATTTCACTTTTTGCTGGAGTTTGACAATCAGCCCTAAATCCCCAAATTCTAGGGTTCTTGCCGAATGCACACTTATTCTTCTTGGGTGAATTTGGTTGTGGAAACTTAGGGGAAACTTTCGTGGTGGTCAATTGAGCAGATCACCTTCGCTTTCTCAGCCTCAATAGCCATTTTATGCCTTCAATTTCTTTCTTTCTCATTGACGCATAAACCCTAATTTGTTTCAAGAAATTCTGGTCGATCTAATTTGTTTGCTGATTTGGTGTTCTTTGGCAGATTCGGCTTGTGGGAGTTCATTCTTGGGAATCAATTTCGTGTTCTTGGTTTCAAGAAACCTCTTTCATAAGTGTTTCGTTCCTTGATTAGATCTTGCTGATTTTTAGGGTTCTTATTCCAGATTTTAATTTTCCAGATTTAATCTCGTTCTTTGTTTGATTTCAGATCTGTTCGTTTAGAGCTTTCGTAGGAGTTTCTCGTGACTTGGCAACTCGATCTTGGTCCGCGCGCAACCCCGTATCATTTGGTATCAGATTTTGGGCGTTTTGGGTGTTCTTGGTTGATTTCTAAACTGATCTCAATTTTTTAAAGCAAAAACAGCAGTTTTACCCAGAAAAATCTTTCAAAAAAAATTCATTTGAGTGGGTAAATGTTGTCAAATTGATCTAAAATTTTACATACATATTTTTGGTGCTGTTATTGAATATAAAAAAATTATTCCCTCAAAAAAATCAGTCAAAAAAGTCAAAAAATCTAAAAAAGATGAAATCCAATAAAAATTTAAAAAAAATATTCAGCGGGTTGAATTTGGTGCCCAAACATTCCAGATCACAAATTCAATATTTAAGGACATTCCAGATTTAATTTCGTGATTTTTAGAGATCGGAAACACCTCGAACGAAGTTGTCAAGTTACTCCACAGTTTTTCGGGTTTTCTGTTTTCAGCAATTTTTATTGATTCTTAGCTGTAGGTTTTCATTTGTTTGCTTTTATTCTTCCGTTACGTTATCTAACACCTTCTTGTTTTTGTTAGTAGGATTTACACGTGTGCACAACTCCTTCCTCGGTGCAACACGAATCACTTGGTGTCTCGTCAGTTTTTGGCATCCTAGTGCAAATTGGGATTCTTTGGTAGTTTGGTTCACACTCTCTAATTGGTTGATATAAACTCTGATAAAGAACTCAAAAGATTGAATTCTACCTCATTGAGAATTTGAATTTTCTTTTTGAGTGATTAACGGTGAGGTTTGCTAACTTTTGTTTTTGAGTGTTGAGTGTTTATTTTGCAGGTATTTCAAAAAAAAAAAGAGGAAAAAAATAAGATGGTAGTCCGCCGAACCCTTAATAGCCAAATGGGAGACGATTTTGATAACCAAAGGACCAATATTTTCCATTCTAGGTGTTTTATAAAAGGTAACTTATATTCACTTATTATTGATAGTGGGAGTTGTTCGAATCTAGTTAGCAGTTATTTGGTGGATTCCTTAAAGTTACCTTGTATCGAGCACCCTAAGCTGTATCACCTTCAGTGGCTTAATGAATGCTCAGAAGTTAAAGTTACAAAACAGTCCTTGATCACTTTTAAGCTCGGGAATTATGAGGATGAGGTATGGTGTGATGTGGTCCCAATGCATGCGGCACACTTGCTCCTTGGACAGCCTTGGCAATTTGATCGTGATGTTGCACACCAAGGCAAGCTTAATAGATACTCTCTTGTGTTTAAAGGCCGAAAATTCACTCTTGCTCCTTTGAATCCCAGTGATGTATATAAAGATCAATTAAAAATCATGAAATTTTGTGAGGGGGTAAGGGAGAAAGGACAAATACAAAAGACAGAGAGAAAAGAGGCTAGTAGTGAAAAAAGTCAAAATCTAAATAGCCCAAAGGTGAGTGAATCCGCAAGTGGTAAAATGAGAGTGAAAAATTTGATGGCAACAAAAAAATATGTGCGGAGAGCCCTACTCAATAAACAGCCTTGTATCCTTGTAAGGTTTAGGCAAAACTATTTATCTTTATCTAACATTAACGAAAATTTGCCTAGTGTGTTTCAATGTTTTTTGCAGGATTATGAGGATGTTTTTAGTAAGACCCCTAAAGGTTTACCACCTTTACGTGGGATAGAACACTTCCATTGGCCACATTCGAAAGATAACTTTCAACTTCAATACCTCTCAAATGAAAGACGCTTTCATACGATCAACTTAGGCAAAGATGAAATCACACTACATGATCCCGAAGGTAAGCGAGGTAAGGAAATTTTAGAAACCGAGTCCAGTGCAGATTTGAAAATTATTGATAAAACTTTTGGTGACTTAGTTCTTAAAAGATCCCTTCATTTTGATCCGATTAATTGTTACTCTTCGATTGTGGTTGATAAAGTCATTACGAAAAGAAGCGTGATTTGTTATTCTCTTGATTTACCTTGTGTAAAATCCTCGAATTTGTCCAAATCTGTTTTGGAGAATAAGGTAACGAAATTTTCCAAATTTGTTTTCAATTTATATTCGTGCCTTAAACAGTTTATGTGGTTGTACATGAAGTTTGAGTTCCATTTGACAAAGGTTAACTCAACAACGGAGATTCGACTACACTATGCCCCCGATGAGCGAAGGTTTGTTTTAAATGAAAAAGGTAAAATCGACCATTATTCTTTTGCTTATCAAGGTAAGATGCTTGAAACCTTTGAAACACTTTTGTACTCCTCGGATAGCGACAAAGATCGTGTTGATGAACACTTAGATCGAAACGTGCTTGACTGTCCTATTTTATTTATTGATGATAAATCTATTTTGATGGTTGATAAAAAGATTCTTGTTTTTGATAATGCATGTGTGAGTGAATCTATAGACCGTCGATTAATGCATGGTAATCTGAATCTATCCATTCACATGCGTTATACCTGTTCTATTATGCTTATAATTGGACTACAAGCTTGTTTGTGTTGCTATTTACTATTTCATGGCTATTCTTTTCAGTGGACTCAATTGCCATTAGTCCCGTTCGATCGAGAAAAATCGAGTTCATTTGATTTTTAGATTCGAGGACGAATCTTTTTGAGGAAGGGGGGAATGATACGAGTCACAAAGGCCCAACCCAAGCTTAAGAAGGTGATGGGCTCAAATCAAGAAAATCAAGATTCACTTTCTTGTTTTCAAGAAAATCAAGAAATCGAATCTTGGCCCAATTTTGCTGTTCGGAGCGATTTCAAGAATCAAGAAAATCAAGATTTCAAATCTTGGAAATCTTGGTCCAAGAAACCGAATCTTGCAGCCAAAGCGCGTTGGATCTCCATTACGAGCGTCAACGACCCAATTTCGGTAGGAGATGGATCACAAGCCCAAATTTTTAAAGGGGAGGCCCAATAAGCAAATCCAGCCCAATCAAGAAATTTCTTCATACTTAGTTGAAAATCAGGCCAAAATGTCAAAGGGCCCAATTTGTAAACATCTTACTTGTTTAATTTAATTTTTTAATCTTTAGGAGCATTATATGTAAAATTCGGCCCAAAACAGCCCATATAAGTGCATGGCCGAATTTACCTTGTTATTTTATTAATTAGGTTTAATTTTTTATTAGTACTTGTGAGATTAGGATTTGTTGGAGGCCTATATAAGCATTGGCCAGCCACCCTTTGTAAAGACATCTTATTATTATTTTTTCTATCAAATTTCAGATTTGTTGAGTGCAGAATTTTCTTTGGGGTTTTCTCCAAGAATTCTCTCTTGAGTTTTCTTTAGAAGTTGTTTTAACAATCTTTTGATTGTGGGAGCCATCTTCAACCTTCTTCTTGCCATCGATATTCTTTGGAGGGGAGATTAGAGCCGTTTGAAGAGATTTGTGAAATCTTTCGGGATTTCAAGGATCTTTAGGACTTATCCTTTAATTTTTGCTGTTCAATTTCTTTTATTTATTTCTACTTGTACCGAATCTCAATTCTAATCTATTTGCTGTTTTATTTGTGTTTCCAGCCCTCGTTTATCTTAAAGAATTGATCAATTTCACTTTTTGCTGGAGTTTGACAATTAGCCCTAAATCCCCAAATTCTAGGGTTCTTGTCGAATGCACACTTATTCTTCTTGGGTGAATTTGGTTGTGGAAACTTAGGGGAAACTTTCGTGGTGGTCAATTGAGCAGATCACCTTCGCTTTCTCAGCCTCAATAGCCGTTTTATGCCTTCAATTTCTTTCTTTCTCATTGACGCATAAACCCTAATTTGTTTCAAGAAATTCTGGTCGATCTAATTTGTTTGCTGATTTGGTGTTCTTTGACAGATTCGGCTTGTAGGAGTTCATTCTTCGGAATCAATTTCGTGTTCTTGGTTTCAAGAAACCTCTTTCATAAGTGTTTCGTTCCTTGATTAGATCTTGCTGATTTTTAGGGTTCTTATTCCAGATTTTAATTTTCCAGATTTAATCTCGTTCTTTGTTTGATTTCAGATCTGTTCGTTTAGAGCTTTCGTAGGAGTTTCTCGTGACTTGGCAACTCGATCTTGGTCCGCGCGCAACCCCGTACCATGTGTTCCTTTAAATGCCGTCCATTGAACCTTAATTTTATGCATGCACCCCTTCCTTAAGTTGCACCAAGCCGTACATGAACCTTGTGTTAATTGCACTTTCATGCATTCAGCTGTACCTACAAACAAACATTGAACACATTAAATCACACAAAGATTCGGCTGAACCTTAATAAATTATAATCTAGACAAATTAATAATCATATTAATTAAATTAGAACATATTTAATAAAAGCTTAGCTATCATATTAATTTGGCTAGCTGAAATGATGTGAAAAGCACAAATAAGTTGAAGTGAGCTATTAAATGAACCAATGAGTTGTAGCAAAATAAACTAATTAGAATAGAAACTTAGTTTATTCTAATGATAAAGAAAAACAAGCTAAAAAGTAGCTAAATTGAGCTCAAGCGAGCTGAAATAAGCTCAAACGAGCTAATCCGAGCCTATTGGAGTGATACGAGCACGCCCCGCGAACTTCATCGAACAAGTTGTCAAGCCGAGCATTGAAATGTTGGCAAGCTGATCCCAGCTCGTTTCCAGCTCCACGAGCTCCGTCCAGCTCAAATCCAGCTTATTCGAGCTCAATCCAACTTGCCTGAGCTAAACCGAGCTCACTCCTAGCTCATATTCAGCTCACGAGCTAAACCTTAGCTCAACTTCAGCTTAGGAGTTTAATCTCAGCTCAACTTTAGCTCACGAGCTAAAGCTTAGCTCATTTTAGTTTAATCGGTTTTGTCTTTAATGCATTAAATAAAATTTGCACATATTTATTTAAGCATTAAACTTGTCTTATATTAATATTTGTTATTAATATGTCATAGATATCACATAACTTAAATGTGTTCACATTGTGCTGAATTTATGTGTGTTCACATGATGTCTTATGAATTGTTTTATTTCTTGTAGGTACAATGCTCATGGATGGCGCAATGAATGCTTGAAGAAACATCTCTTTTGGACATCCCACATGCATGAATGAACAACATTTAATTAGGTGCATGTATGACCAGATTCAAGGGGTTTACAAGTTCATGTATTTGTCAAATACATGAATGCACAAAATACATGAATGTTTGGGTTCAAATGCACATTCGGTTACATGAATGATGAAGATTCATGCATGAATGTATCTAGAAGATCCAATCCCTTTGGACGGTACACATGCATGCATGGAAGGAAATTAATGCAAGTTCATGTAGGGCTTGGTGCAATGTATGAAGAGGTGCATGTAGAATTGAGGTTCAATGGACGGCATTTAAGGGAGTACATGCACTGGAGACATTCATGCAAGTAGGGGCTATTTAATGTTCATGTTTTGAAGGTTCATGGACCGAATTTATGGAGGAACATACATTGGGACGTTTCATGCATGATTCATGCATTTTCAAGCTAACCACTCAAGTATTCAAGGTGCATTAAAGCTTCATTCGGCCAAGGGGGATGATGGAACATTAAAGGGCTGCACATTCATTGATATTCATGATTTTTCTTCTAGAATTATCTAGGTGTTTATGGCTGAATTTCTTAGCTTCTAAGCTTGTCCATTTAGCTACTTTTATTTAGGCTATAAATATATGTTATTTCATTTGTAAGAGGTTAGACTTTTCACTTAATGAAACTTTGTTAAACTTTTATGGAATTTGTGAGGTTTCTTTCTCTCATATTTCGTTGAGGACTTCGTTGGCTTATCTAGGAAGCCTAGTGGCGTCAACCTTGTTCTTCACTATCCCGAACTTATCACTATCAAATAGTGTGGCGTTCACCCATATACCGAGGTTCCTACTTTGCTAAGTAGCGGATCGAGGTTTATCACTTTCATCCTCCACCTTGAAAGCCTATAAGCATTTAGGTCGATATTTTCTAATATTGGTTCGTGCTTGCTTTTAAGAACCCTTTTCTTCCATAACCATCATCTATTTACTTCTTTCACTTTCCCTTCCAATTTAGCCGAACCTATACATATTATTCTTATCATAAACCATCATAGAACCATTATACATAGCTTCCGTCCTATTTTTCCATCAACTTCATTTCAAAAGTGAATTGAACGATACTTTCTCGTAGACGATCGGGCAACTTAGCATACGACTCGACTCTCCCCAAGGTGGTTCGTATCATGGAGCTTGGGGAGCTGGAGACGAGCTAAGTTCAGCATGCACAAGGGTGCAAGGGTTCTTAAAAGAGCTGGCCCGAGCTTCTCCATTAGCATTAAGCTTGTATTCTTTCCAAAATTAAGTGATTAAAGTTGAAACAGCTTCTTAAAGTCGCTTAGATCGAGCTCGAGTCATGGGACCTTTAGGGAGCTCAATGGAATCAGAATTAGAACTTGTTGAGCTTTGAGACGTGGTCACGTCATTCCCCCTTCTTCAAAGCGACTTGTCCTCAAGTCGGGTCACTTGCTCGTGAAAAAGCGTTTGTCGTCACAAGGCCCTTGGTTGTCGAATAGGGTAGAATGGCTCACAATAACCTGAAAGTCACACGAGACTTGAAAAGTCAAAATATTAGTCACAAACCCCCAATTTTTAGTAAGGAGCCGTTTCAAAGTACCATTGTCACAATAAAGAAAAGGATTAGGGACATATCGAATTATGAACTTACAGACTCATACCAAATCCTTAGTCTAAACTAGAGCAAATAAATAGTTGCCAAATTCAAGTGTATAAATAGGTCTTACCTTGTCAAAATGGATCTTCAAGGTCGGCAAAAATGAAAGCAGAGGAATCAATTTGAAATCAGCTTGCACAATGTCGTTTTCTTAACTAAGTGCCAAACATCAATCACGCACACATCGCACTCAAACTTACCTTCACAAAGTTCGTA
The DNA here is from genome assembly GCF_007990345.1 of Gossypium hirsutum. Lineage (NCBI taxonomy): Eukaryota > Viridiplantae > Streptophyta > Magnoliopsida > Malvales > Malvaceae > Gossypium > Gossypium hirsutum. The sequence goes on along the minus strand of NC_053426.1, from coordinate 38,873,488 downwards.
TGGATTGATCTTTCTCATATTAAACAAAGAAGATGAGATCAAGTATTCATTCAAGCAATCAGATAACCCAAGTCTCGCTCGATCAGGCTTACATAAACATGCAGAATTTACAAAACAAAGCATAAACCAAACATCATCACAATCAAATAAACTAGGCTTTTTACATGTAAACCATTTATCATACAGGCTCGTGATGTGTTTGTGATGATTTAAACTTACTTCATCCATACATTGGTCAACATAACAATTTTCATTAAAGAAACTCCCCTTTCCTTCATTGGATACAAAAGAATCAACATTAATCACAGAAGGGCAAATAACCATATTAGCAATATAAGCATAAACATTTAACTTTATGATGTGATCCGGCTCGGGATGATGAGTCGAATTCACTTTGTTGCTCGAGAGAGTCGTTCGTGCTTTGGGTTTTAGAACTAGAAGTGAATGAAAAGATACGGGTAAGCGGAAGGTTTCAAAGTAGGGTGAATTTAGTAATAGGTTCGATTTAGTAGCAAAGATGGATGATGGTTAAATGGCTCAGTTTGGAATAACAAGAAAATAATTCGAAGGATGGGAATGGAAAACGAACTTAACGTCAGGAATGATTCAACACTAAGAAGTGTCACCCCGGTTCCTATATTGTTAAGGTGAAAAGATGGATAGATAGATAGGTGAACGCCACACCAAGATTGGTGATAAGTTCAAACAAGACGATTGACGCCACTAGCACAAGCCAGATAAGTCTTTCGAAACTTGTACGAGATATTGAAATGTTTTGGATGAGGAATAATGTGTTTAAGTGCCTGCCATCGTTTACAACCAATTATACCTTGATCCAACTTAGTCTTCATGTTTGCAACGTTTGATACGACCTCGGTTTAGTAGTTGAACCCGAGTCGTTTAGTTCCCGATCGTAAACGAAGAAGTATATTAGACCAGAAGAACATAGAATATATTTGAGTTCAAAGAAGTAAAGTAAGTCCGTGCAAAGTTGGATATGGATTTGGTTTAAGTCGAAATGGTATGACTAGAATGGTCGAGTTCGGTTTAGGATTAATTAAGAAATGGTGTTTGGTTTTGGTACGTTTTGGTATTTGGGAATTGGTACGAAATGGTAAGGGTTCAAAAAGGTCAAGAGTGAACCAACACTAAAGAAAAGTGTCGACCCGAAACTTATAGGACCAAATTGAGTTGGAAATGGTTGATAAGGACCTTGACCCGATACTTAGTAAAGTATGAACCAAAGGTATCAAAGGTGAACGCCACACTCGGGTTTAGGGAGTGATAAGTTCAAAAGAAAGACTCGGAAAGACGCCACTAGAAGCTAGATAAGTCCTTACAGGTCCCGAACGAAATTTGAGAGAAAATGCCTCACAAATTTGGAAGCAATTCGTTACTTAAAAATGTCAAAAGGTTCTTTACAAAGTAAAATTTCAGCTATTTATAAGCAACACCTAAGCTAGCCGAATGGTCACTTACATTCCTTAAAAATTAAGCAAATGAATCACTTAAATGAACTAGCTAGATTCGGCTGAACATGGAGCTCCATTAGACACCTTCTAGATGAAGCATTGGACTTGGAAAAACTTGGATGATGCATGGATAGCTAGGTTCGGCCAATGGGCATAAATTAGCTCATTTATGTTGCAACTTTTGGCTGAAAAGTGACCAGCAATTAAGAGGGTAATGAGCAGCCAATTCAAGTGTGAAAGCTCAACATTGAAGAGTCATGGAGTGTGAACACATGGAACCGAAAAGCCAATATGCATCCAGCAAATGTGAAAGGATTAATTGACAGCTTTGGAGTTGGAAACATTAGCTCTCTTGACTGAATAGTCACCTAGGAATGCCAAATTCAGCTCACCAATTTGATGCATGTATCTCCAGGTTCATTGAATCTATTGTGCATGCACCAAGCTTAAATGCTCCATCCACATTCGGCCAACCTACATAAAACATGAATGAGCTCAAATTAATGTAATATTAGCTGAACATAATTAAAATAAAACTTTGACAAGTTAAACACATTAATTCGGCACTAAAAATCTGCACATATAATTTAGTTTGGACAAGACACATTAAAACATGTAATGAAATTTGACTCATTAAAAATGCATAAAACATATTAATAAGCTGTAAAAATTAAGACAAACTAATGACATGTAAAAATAACTCAATTAAGATGCAAAATTAAATTTCTCCAGATTTTAAATTATGTAAACAACTAAAATTAATTGAGCTGTAATAAACTAATTAAATTGACTCAAAATAATTATTCAGCTACTAAATTAATGTCCAATTGATATTGAGCTGAATCGTAAGTATTTGAGCTGAAATTGAGCTGATTCGAGCTCATTGAGCTTGAAAGGAGCTGGAAACGAGCTAAATGAAGCTCCACAAAATAAGATTGAGCTACGTCCAGCTTGCAAACACGACGAGCCTCGCTTGTAGGCTGAAACAATAGCCGTTCCCGGGGGCGGGTCGTATCAACGTTGGTCTAACGAAACTCTTTGATAAATTTACGTATGCTTGCTTTGACCAATTGAGATTTTTGGCATATGTTCGATTGAATGAATTTTTTATGAACTATCGAACACATTTGAATATGACTCCTTTGAGTTTCTTTTTATTGGCTGTGGTAAGAATTTTTCAGGTTTGTGTGACATCTTCCATCCCATTTGACCGAGGAAAACCATGCATGAGTCAAAGTTCTCCCATGGACAAACGGCTCGACTTGAGGACAAGTCGCCTAAAAGAGGGGGGAATGATACGATCGTGACCTGGAGTGCATCAAGTTCGAGCAAGGACTCAATGGTGCTGCCTCAAGGACCAATTACGCGAGCTCGAGCTAAGCAATTCAAGGAGGCCATTTCGGCCTTAGTTAATCAAGTGTGGGGCGAGGCTTTGGTTGGAGAAATAGATCGAGTTGGGACCAGCTTAATAAAGTGTCCTTGCAACATTTTGCAAACTAATTTCAGCTCAATTTCCGCTCCTTGAACCCGTTCCAACTAAATTGAACTTTTATTTATTTCTTTTAGCTTTGCATTTAGTTTGCATTTTAATACTTGCATTTAAGCCTCTTAGTTTAATAAATGAGTTGCTGGTCGTTAATACAACTCATCTTAGTTTAATTAAATGAGTTTATTTGATGAATTTAATTTAATGAGTTGCTTCTTTAATTAATCTAGTTACTAGGTTAATTTATTGGTGCATGAGTTAAAGTTCATTAAATACTTCTTTTAATTAACTAGTTGTTGGAATAAATGATGCATAAGTGTGTGTTCATTTATTTACGTAGTTGTTAATTTGTTTAAAGCTTAATAATTGAATAAATGTGACGGTTACATATGTTTTAATTGCAGGTGACTTTTCAATTCACAAAGGCTGTTACGCATTCAATAAAGGAGACTTTTCAAGTTATTTTGGTTACAAAAGAGGGGGCTGTTATAAAGGAAGCATTAAGCATCATTAAAAGAGAGTTTAAAGGAGCATTTCATGTCCTTTAAAATCTGGTAGCAACTTGTTCAAATACCCCAACATATTTTTTTGCTACTTAATGGACAATTTATGCATTGCAAATTTCATTAAAGTGGCTGGAGTCTATTCAACTAGCCAAAGGGAAAATCAAGAGTCATTTTTCAAGCCTTTAAGGACATTAATTCAGCTAGTTGAAGAGAGGAGTTATTGACTCTAGAATTTCAAAAGTCTTTAATTATAATTAGCCCTTTAATAGCACTTTACTATGTGACCACTCGGCTAGCTCATTTTAGCCTTATAAATTCTTGTAACCAAGCCTTTTGGAACACTACTTTTTTTTGGAATATTTTTGTTAATGATATTCTGCCAAATTTGTGAGGCAAACTTTTCTCTATTTTCGTTCAAAGATTTGTTGGCTACCTAGTGTTCTAGTTGTGTCATCCATTTTCTTTGTTGAAAACCGAACTTATCACTACTCGTAGTGTGGCGTTCAAACATACCAAGGTTCCCACTTTGCTAAGTAGCAGGTCGAGGTTCTCATATTCTCCATCCGACCACCTTGAAAACTTATAAACATTTGGGTCAATATTTCTAATATTGGTTCGTGTTTGTTTTTGAGATCATTTTCATTTCCATTCATTCCATCTTTCGTTTCATTATAACCAAACCTACAAAAACTTTATATCCATAAACCCATCTACATAAACTTCATATCCATAAACCCATCTTGAATCCTTTTACATAGCTTCCGCCATTATTTACGTTAAAACATCCTTTTGAACAAATCGAACGCTATTCCTTCGTAGACGATCGGGCAAACTCACATACGACTCGACTCACCCCGAGGAGGATCGTATCATTTGGTATCAGAGCTACAAAAATGAGGAGTACGAGCATTCAAAATTACTCCAGGAATAGTCTGTGACTCATCAAGTAAGTATCAAAAAAAAAATAAAAAAATAAAAAAAAACAAAATCTGAAAATTTGAACATAGTTTTACTCCTTCTCCATTTTTCAATCCTGAAACTTTTACCCTCTCATCCACTTCCATCCTTGACCTTTTCGCCACACTATACCCGAATTAATTTCTTTCTTGTAAGCCTACCCAGTTTTAAATCAAATCATCCTTGTTACCCATTTGAAACCGACCACCTAGGCTAAGGTTAAGCCTTGGCGAATCTGCTTACGAAATCACGAGAAAGGTAAAGAGAGGTAAAAGGCACGAGTGTTGTGAGACCATTAGAGTGTTGAAAAAGCCGATCTTGAGCGCAAACACGAGTGTGAGTGCTATTCAAATTTTATTGTGAGTGACTAGTGAGGCTTGTGGTAAGGTATTCATTTTCTGTTTTGTTTTATTCATTTTTCTTTTCATCTATTAATCATGTCTCGAGAAGAGTTTTTAGCCTTTGAATTTCAATATTTGTTGAAAGAGATGGAGTGCATGCTCGATCGAAAAATCAAGCCTATCCAAGAAAAGCTAGACCATCGAGCAAGAGTTCAACGAAAGCAAATTGTTCCAAGTCAGAAAAAGGAGTCAAGAACATCACGGAGACACACATCTGATGACTACTCGAGAAGATATTTCTATCGTGATACCTATTCGACAAGAAATTTGAGTAGAAAGAAAGAAGCTTCGAGTCTAAGGTCTTTCGAGATACCGAATGAGGAGCCCAAGTAACTCTTCGTATGCATCCATGAAGACTCATTCTCGAAGAATTGATCGTGAATTCTATCTAAATGATTTCACATCTTTCGAACAAAATACTTATCATGTTGATTCACTTGTATTATCTTCAAGTTGTAAAGAAAAATGAGAGAAAAAGAAATGAAAGAGAGGCAAGAGGCGAGTAAGAGAGAAAATGAGAGATTCTTGAAAGAGATTGAGAAAGTCATTGAAAAAGCCGTTGAAAAAGAAAAGAACAAAAAGAGATCAAAAGAAAAGAGAGGCAAGAAAAGATTATGAGAGAAATGAGAGAATCTTGAATGAAATCGAGAAAAGAAACAAGAAATGAAAGAAAAAGAAAAAGAGATTGAGAGTGAAAAAGAAAATGAGATTGAAAAAGAGAATGAAAGAGTTTGAGAGAGAGAAAGAATGTGAACAAGAAAAAAGAGTGGAAAAGAAATTGAGATAAAGAAACGAGTGATTCAGAAGAAATAGAATCGAGTGAAAACAATGTTAGTGAGCAAGCGAGGATTCTTTCTACTAACACTTCTGCTCGATCTTTTTGTGATCTTTCTTTTCAGGTTCCTAAAAGTCCGTGCGACCAAATTCAACTCCGATACCTTCAAAATGAGAGGCGTTTTCAGTTGTTTGAAAAAGGTAAGTTCGTGGACGACTGCCACCCATTGGAAATCGAAGGTAAGAAAGGTAAGGAATCTTTGTTTATCGAGTCAAGGCCGCCTGATTTAAAAATTACTCATAAAGGTTTTGATGGCATAACTTTTGAAAAATTTCCATCTTTTGATTTGGCTAATTGTTGTTCATATATTAATGTTAACGATGTTGATTCAAAAGATGCCATGAAGATTCCGTCTTATGACATGTTTTATAACGACAATTCTGTTGATTCTGTTGGATTGGTTCATCCTGTGCAAATTGTGAATGTGTGTGATAGTAGTTTTTCACATTTGATTGTTTGATTATAAAAATTCTTTGAATTCATCTTTCTGTTTAACGTGCCTATTCAAATGATTTGTGATGGATTTGAATTTTTGAAAGGTCGCATGATCACAACTTCTTTGCTCGATATATGCGTTAAAAGTTTTTTGCATGAAATAATTGATCTGTTTGACTTTGTTCTTCAAGATAAATCTCTGAAATTTTGTGCGAGATTTCTATGCTTTAATCTATCTGTTCGAGTAGAAATTACGATGCAAGATTGTTCGAGTATTTGCATGTTTAAGTTTCCTTGATTTACTTCCATGATAACATGTTGCATCGTTTCTTGGTGATAAAATGAATATGCTTGGTTGTGCCAATTTTTCAAGTCTAATTGAACGAGTGAAATTTGAATCATACGATGAGTTGATTATATTTCCTTATTTAACATGTTGCCTGCTAAATCAAATGACCAAGTTCGTGTGTTCAAGCCTGGTATTTGCTACATGAATTCATTTTATGGAAACATTAAGCACTTTGCATCATTTGCATTCAAATTATGTTTGCTTGATGTTCGAACTTTGATAAGAAGGTGAATTCAATGATTTGGGTTTCAATTTTGATTCGTTTACTAATTACCTTGTTTGGCCACATCTAAAATTTTCGTTCCATTTTGAGAAGGTAAGATCGACTTATGCTTTGGGACTTGAATCAAATTTCAATGATGATTTATTTTTTCTTTTCAGTCCATACCTCCTATTGAAACTAACCTTTTACATTTTGTGAATGTAACCCTTTAAAAAGCACGAGCTGTCATGGTGCTTCGTCACCCACCCAAGTTGATCGAGATAAAAGGTTTGTTTTACATTATCTGTCTGAAGAGAGAAGATTCATCTTGTTTGAAAAAGGTAAAACTGAACATAAATTTCTTCTCTTCAAGATTGACAAGGTAAAGTTTACGAAAATTTCAAATACTTTTACTCTATTCGAATGTTGTTGAAAATCTTTTGATGGTTTGATGTTTGGAAATTGTTTGTACCTTGTTGTGATTGATTGTTGTCTTTGGCCTAGTAGTGATCCGTTGTGTTGGAAATGATTACACAAATCATGTTGTTAATAAGCGAAAGAGTGATTTAGTTTCCAATTGGTCATGGTACACTTTGCGTGTACATTCCCATGAATTGTTATTTTTGAATAAACATATTGAAATGTTTGGATGAGGAATAATGTGTTTAAGTGCCTGCCATCGTTTACAACCAATTATACCTTGATCCAACTTAGTCTTCATGTTTGCAACGTTGGTCTAACGAAACTCTTTGATAAATTACGTATGCTTGCTTTGACCAATGAGATTTTTGGCATATGTTCGATTGAATGAATTTTTATGAACTATCGAACACATTTGAATCTGACTCCTTTGAGTTTCTTTTATTGGTTGTGGTAAGAATTTTTCAGTTTGTGTGACATCTTCCATCCCATTTGACCGAGGAAAACCATGCATGAGTCAAAGTTCTCCCATGGACAAACGGCTCGACTTGAGGACAAGTCGCCTAAAGAGGGGGGAATGATACGATCGTGACCTAGAGTGCATCAAGTCGAGCAAGGACTCAATGGTGCTGCCTCAAGGACCAATTACGCGAGCTCGAGCTAAGCAATTCAAGGAGGCCATTTCGGCCTTAGTTAATCAAGTTGGGGCGAGGCTTTGGTTGGAGAAATAGATCGAGTTGGGACCAGCTTAATAAAGTGTCCTTGCAACATTTTGCAAACTAATTTCAGCTCAATTTCCGCTCCTTGAACCCGTTCCAACTAAATTGAACTTTTATTTATTTCTTTAGCTTTGCATTAGTTGCATTTAATACTTGCATTAAGCCTCTTAGTTTAATAAATGAGTTGCTGGTCGTTAATACAACTCATCTTAGTTTAATTAAATGAGTTATTTGATGAATTAATTTAATGAGTTGCTTCTTTAATTATCTATTACTAGGTTAATTATTGGTGCATGAGTTAAAGTTCATTAATACTTCTTTATTAACTAGTTGTTGGAATAAATGATGCACAAGTGTGTGTCATTTATTTACGTAGTTGTTAATTTGTTTAAGCTTAATAATTGAATAAATGTGACGGTACATATGTTTAATTGCAGGTGATTTCAATCACAAAGGCTGTTACGCATTCAATAAAGGAGACTTTTCAAGTTTTTTGGTTACAAAAGAGGGGCTTTATAAGAAGCATTAAGCATCATTAAAAGAGAGTTTAAAGAGCATTCATGTCTTTAAAATCTGTGCAGCTTGTTCAAATACCCCGAATTTTTTGCTACTTAATGGACAATTTATGCATTGCAAATTTCATAAAGTGCTGAGTCTATTCAACTAGCCAAAGGAAAATCAAGAGTCATTTCAAGCCTTAAGGACATTAATTCAGCTAGTTGAAGAGGAGTATGACTCTAGAATTTCCATTAATTTGTAACAAGCTTTTTGGACACTATTTTTTGGACATTTTTGTTAATGTATTCTGCAATTTTTGAGGCAAACTTTTCTCTGTTTTCGTTCAAAGATTTGTTGCACTAGTGTTTAGTTGTGTCGTCCATTTCTTATTGAACCAACTTTCCTACTCGTAGTGTGGCGTTTCAAATACCAAGGTTCCTACTTTGCTAATTTTTCTATTCTCCTCCGACCACCTTAAAACTATAACTTTGGTCATATTTTTTATATTGGTTCATGTTTGGGTTTTTTTTTCCATTCATCTTTTCGTTCATTTATAACCAACCTACAAAAACTTTATATCCATTAAACCATCTACATAAACTTCATATCCATAAACCATCTTTGATCCTTTTACATAGCTTCCGCCATTATTTAGTTAAAACATCCTTTGAACAAATCGAACGCTATTCTTCGAGACCGATCGGGCAACTCACATACGACTCGACTCACCTCGGAGCGGATCGTATCAATTTCCTGCACACTTTGTTGACTAGCACGTATCGTACTAAGGGATTCGAACACTCGAATCACGAACTTCAGTAGACTCAACAAGTAGAGTTACTGGATGGTAAGTCTCACTACATAATGAGGTGAGTAGGAATCAGGGTCAATCAATGCAATCACATCAATAGTCAAGAGAGTTGAAGTACCAGTAATACATCAGGGCGAACAAGCATCCTCGCTGTGCGCGTTATTATAGGCGTAAGCTCTAGCGGGTCGTACCGAAGGCCTGGGATTGGTCGTAGCACTCTAGATCCTCTCTAACCACTGCTAGCATTTCCCGTATTTTTAGGTGGTCTACCTCGTACTGTAGTAGTACTCGGTTCCTATCTGATTCACATGTCTGCTCAGACAATCTCGGGCAGTCCATGATAAAGTGATTAGCTGATCCACACTTATAATAGGAGCGATCATGAAATTATAACTCCCCGATGCCATTTTCCAAAAACTTGCACTCGGTCCTATCCCCAGTCATTTCCAGTAATGGGCAATGAAGTGGGCTCGCGTCTCACAGGGGGTCTTCACAGTCTCGTCTGGAAAAGCCGAAGTGTTCTTAAATCGGCCCGATCATCTCAGAATTTCTCGTTGACTTGTGAAAGGCTTTCCCGAAGATCTTTTACGAACTCTCTAGCTCCATCTTCAGCTTTTTTTTTTCTTTACTGAGTTCTTCGGCTTTGTAAGACTCGCTCGACAGTACTAAAAACTCTCTGATTTCAAGAATCCAACAAACAGTTTTATATCTTGTTCAACCCATCTTTAAAACGTTTACACATAATAGCTTCTGAAGAAACACATTCTCGGGCATACCGGCTAAGGTCTCACAAATTTTCGTTCATAATCAGTAACTGACATGGAACCTTGTTTAAGTTCAAGGAAATTCCTTCGGTTTCTGGATCGATGAATCTCTGGCTATATACTTTTTCCGGAGCTTGATTTGGAAGAACCCCAAGTCATCGCTCTCTTGGCACATAGAACCAATGTATTCCCACCATAGTAGGCAGGAATCACGTAGCAAAAATATAGCACATTTTAGGCATCATTGGGTGTGCAAGACAGGTCATCGAACACTCGGATAGTATTGTCAACCAAAATTCAGCTTGTCAGCATCATCACTGTCTGTAGCTTTAAATTCGTTAGCCCGTGCTTTCGAATTTGTCAACTGGGGGCTTATTCAACCTCATCTGATCAATTACTGGAGGTTCATAGGTGCCAGGGGGGGTGGTATTATTCGGATGTGGGTTGTGGAGCATGCCTATTAGTTTGAATGTATTGGTTGAATCATATCATTCATCCACCTTTATAAAGGCTTGGTCTAGCCCTCAATTTTGATTGCTGTCACATAGGTTGGAAGTCCACCGGGCGCTCCTCTGCGGTGGGAGCAGGCGTTCTACACTCTCGATATCAACGCTACCACTCGATCGGGATCGAGATCCATTACTATACGAAAACACATTTTTAACTGTCAGAAATCCTCACACTATCATATTATCACATAATGGCATGTATGGCTAGACTCATATACACTATGTTAGTCCTAGAATTGACTAAACCGTAGCTCTGATACCAATAAAACCTAACCCTAATCCGATCGCCAGATTAAGGCTAAGAGGTATTACCGAACTAAACATTTAATTATCTCATTCATATTGTCAATACACATAAACTGAGATCGAGCTAAAATACATACTGATATTTAAGTTATACGCCATTTTTGTATAGCCGAAATATTTACAATTTCAAAACATCGTTATCATCAGCCTTACCTATACATGCCATATCGATAGTGTGATGAACTGCTGACTATCCCGAGTCGGTGGCCAAAATCAACAATCTATAAAACAGAGAAATAAAGAACAGAGTAAGCTTTCAAAGCTTAGTAAGTTTTAAGCAATTCAAACAATTAAAACTGTCATTTAAATCGAGCATTTAGTATCACAAACGAATATTCTAATTACAAATCACTTGGCCGAATATACACAAGTACACCAATTAAAAAGCTATGGCCGAATATATATGTATATAATATATAATACACAAAGAAATTTCAGCACATATTTACTTTACTTTATACTCATACAATTAATTTAAGTCACACATTTTATGTAATGACAGACATCGACCGAATAGGTATGCTCTTATTCATAGATATATAGATCATTCACACACATATATTTCTTTGATACTAATAATTCACTTTAAAAAAATCAATTCACATACGAGTACCTAATACGTACTGAATATCATAATGTATCATACATAATTAATAGTAGTTTACTCGAACTTTCGAACTCATAATCTTACTCAAATACCGACGTTAAGCTTGCTAGGTTTAAACCCGAATCTAGTACCAGCACAAAACTGGGGACTTTAAGCTCAGATATAATACCCAGCACTAGGCCTGCGGGATTTAACCCAGATATAATACCAGCACGAAGCCTGCGGGATTTAACCTGGATATATGCAGCACGAGCCTACGGGATTTAACCCGGATATAATTCCAGCATATAGCCTGCGGGTCTTTAAGCCCGGATACACACAAATATCATGCATTTATTCATATATTAACACTCATTCAACATATCACATTAGTAGTCACTTGCTACTTCGGATATAACTCCATATGAACCATCATTTACATTTCGGTTCAAAGTCATACCATAAATATACATATGATTTCACCATTCAACTTAACTCCATAGTGACCTTCGACTATAAGTCATACATAAATTATTTATCACACAACTCAATTCAAGTAGAACCAAAAGGTCAAAATTCATCTAATATATACATATCAAGGCATCATCAATTATTACTAAAGGTGACTACTCAAAACTTACCTCGGATATACTTGAACGGTTGGTGGAAAGGCTACTCATTACTTTCTCTTTTCCCTATCCCTTCGTCCTCTTTGCTCTTGAGCTTTTCTAGCAATCTCCTTAGCCGAAAATTTTACAAAATTCCTTCTTTTCTATGCTAGCTACGCATGGAGGAACAAAGATGAACCAACTTGGTTTTTCCTCCTACTAACACATTATTTTATTACTCTTATTCTTTTATTCATCTTTAATTCATCTATAAAATAATGCTAATAGAAATATATATATATATTGAACACATCATCGCGGCCACTATCAAAATGGTTAATTGACATGGAGTCCATTTTTTTTGATGACATGCATTAATAGACCATTTTAAATTAACTTATGACATTTCAAGAATGTCTCACCTAAGTCCTATTTAATAAATTTCACATACATGACAAAATCAAAGCTGAAACTTCACAATGATTTACACATATAATAAGCATAGAATATAACGGTTAATTTTTTTGGGTTTCGTTTTGTGGTCTCGAACCACTTTTCGACTGGTTACATTAGGGCTGTCACAAAAGGGATTAGCCAAGAAAGGTACATTTACTCTCCTCATGTTCTATCTATTTAAAGTTGCTTCGCATCCACTCTTATGTTAGCTCCCGATGTAGGATCCCTCCATCTCAGAGTTTAAATCAACACCACTCTTGCGCCCCCTGTTAGCAAAATAAATGCTCTTTGATTGCCATGAGTTTCGAACCCTGGACCTCCTTGCCACTCTATGACGCCACCTGTCCTTCCTCTTATGTGGTGCTACTTTGCCACTAGACCACAAGGTTTTTGTGGCATAATTTCCAACAATATTCTTAAGGCCTACCTACTACACCAGGGTTTGATTCACCTTAACCAAATTTTTACTAGAGTCTAGGTTTGAGCCCAGGATTCTCGAACACTTTTCAGCACACTTAACCCTAAAACTAGCCTTCATTAACGAAGTTTACATGCAAGCAAACTTATAAGTTGCCTTCAATAGCTCCATGCTCAGGCCCAAATTCTGGCCCAATTCAGGGTGTTACACTATATTTTAGTTCCTCGCAACGGTGCCAAAAACTGATTGCGTGATTTGTAACAAGTAATAAATATTTATAATGAAGATCAACCTAGACTAACTATTATTCACGACGAAAAGGAAGCGCACCTATCGAACAATGTATGTAATGGCAAGACCGAGATATCGTCCCAAGGAACCAAAAGTACTAGTAATAACTATCTTTTTATTTCTAGCCTAAGAATAAAAGGGTTTGTTTTAATTAACTAATTATTTAACTAAGAACGCACAGAGAAAGATTGGGGAATTGCTTTTGGGAAATTGATTGACTTGAACATACCTAAGGAAAATCCACCTAGACTTTACTTGTTATTCTGGCTCCGAATCGGACGATTTATTCATTCAATTGTTCCATAGTATCCCTAAGTTATGTTATTATCCCTATTCAAGACTAATAACGTCTAATCCCTAGATGGAATAACCGAGACTTTTCTCTAATTAACACTCTAGGGTTGCGTTAACTCGATCTATGAATCCTCTTATAGGTTTCACCTATCCGGTAAAAACTTGTCACCCTATTTCTAGGCACGCAATCAACTCCGCTTAATTATGGCAAATGTACTCTTAAACAGGGTCTATTCCTCCTCTGAATAATAGCGTGTCTTGAATCAGTATCCTGGGATATCAAAAAGATAAGAACATAATTAAGAACAAGTTAAATATTTATATACGATTCAGAAAATAATACAAGATTCGTCTTAGGTTTCATTCCCTTAGGTATTTAGGGATTTAGTTCATAACTAAATAAGAAAACATCTCAGAAAATAAATAATACAAACATAAAGAAACCCAAAATTCCTGAAGGGGAATTGGAGGAGATCTTCAGTCTTGATGATGAATTCGGCTTCTGAGATGGATCAATTGGCTTCCTTGGGTAATTCTTACCCCTTCTCCATCTCCCTTTTTCTCATCCTTAGTGTGTATTTATACTTTGGAATGCTAGAAACCCTCAAAGTGGCCTTTTTCAAATTGGACTTAACTTGGGCTCGGCATGGACACGCCCGTGTGACGTGATTACCAGGCCGTGTTCATCCGTTAAATTGCACACGCGTGTGGGTCAATGGCCAGGCCGTTTTGAATTGTTGAAAGCTTGGTCGACACTCTCGAAGACACGGGCGTGTAAGCGCGCGTGTGGCAAGGCTTAAGCTGTGTAATCTTTTCGATTTGGTCTATTTTGTCCTTTTTGGCTCATTTTGACTCTTGTTGCTCTCCTGGTACAAACATGAAATTAAGCATTAGGAGTATCGAATTCACCAATTCTAATGAAAATCATCTATAAATGCATTAAACATGGGGTAAAATATGTATTTTTAAAATATAATTTATCTCCAGCGACACATATTCTATTGTACTAATTGGTTTAGATGTACTGGAGCTATTAATTATTTCTATCATCCATCTTTGGAATTGATAGATCTCTTAGATGTAATAATTTTTATTGTATTTCAGTAGTAATTTTATTAGGTTCAAAGATTTCAATAATTTTTTATTAATTTCTTAGATTTATTCTTCTGTTGTATTAGTTATTCATTAAAAGAAATCCAACTATTTGCTAGATCTTCACTAAATCATTAATTTCAGAATTTTTATCTGAATTCTAAGACATAAACATTCTTCTATCAAGGATCTGTAATAGATATAAAGTATTTGGTTTAACTTTAATCCTATTATTCCTGAATGTAAATGTGATTAAATTCTCAAGTGTTTATTGAATTTTCAATTTTATCTAATAATATGCTTTATTGTATTCATTCTCTTCAATATGTTCTTTAGTTTCATTTATCCTTAATGTCTATTCTACCTAGGTATTTCTTTTTAATCCTCTTAATTTTGTTTGTAACACCCCAAACCCGGTCTAACGTTATGGCCGAATCTGACATGTCGAGTGGAATGAATTTTACTCTATTCATCGAGTGAAAACCCTTCCAGTTTAATTAGTCTTTAATTAACTCAGAAAAAGGCATGTTCATTGTTATGGTTCAAACGTGATTTTTTAGCGGAAGCTTGTGAACTTTTTGTTTGGAGAAGCGTTCGTTTTAGGAAAATTTAATTTCAGAAAACGTATGTTTTTGTAGTTGATAAACTGGAAGCAAAGTATAATACAAATTTAAACAGTCAGTCCAAAAGTCCCATTACAAAATAAATACCCAATTATTAACAAAATTAATTAACTTAAAAACTGAATTAAAATAGTACGAAATAGTGGTGGTCACTGCCGCAGTCCTCTGTGCTCGATCTATCTAATGCTGGGGATTACCTGAACAGATCAAATAGAAAAGGGTGAGTTTTCGCAAACTTAGTGTGTTGCCCACAAATACATACCACGCAGCATAATATCAGAACTCAATCATGTATATACAGTTTGGGCCTGAGTCATTACAGATCAGTGTGGGCCTTGCCCACTCATGTAATGCCCGAAATTGGGACAAGAATTATTGGGCTTTGAGCATGGGACGATTAGGAGACTGCTAAATATTTCAGTTTAGGCAAGAAAGTGACGCAAATTTATGTTTGCTTTATTTGCTTGATTTTGGGTTGTTTGGGGTGTTTAGCTGGGTTCAGTGGGTTTTGAAAAAAAATTAGTTTTCCCTTAGTGACCTTGGCTTAATGGACACCAAATTAGACCCTGGTGGAATGTTTTCGGACCAATTCGAGCAAAATTTTTTTCGTGTTTTAATTGCATAATTTTTTGTGACAGTGATAATTAGAATTTTGTTTTTGCATTGGATTGTGAATTAATTCAAAAAGGACCTAGTTGAGGAAGTTAGAAAAGATGATAGATGAATTATAAGGATTAATTAATAATAGGGTGAGGAAGCATGGCTTTGCATGTCAAATTGCCCATAAAATTCATGGTGGCCGGCCAAGGAGTGATGATGCTCCACTCATTCTAATTTAATATGTTTTCTTTTGGTAAACAAATGATGGGGATAATAATAGAAAGGGAACAAAAAAAAATGGGTGTCATACTTGCCATCTCCTAGCCGAAAAACCAAGAAAAAGAAGGGAAAAAAAAACTTGGAAAGAATTCGGCCATTGCTTGTGCCTAGGAGGAGTGTTTGATGTTGTGGCATGAAAATGAGGGAGTTTGAATGCTTAATAAGGAGGGAAGAAGGAGTGTTCATGTTTTCTTTCTTTTGCAATTGTTCTAACTAGAGGAAGAAGAGGAAGCAAGATCCGGCCAAGGTGGTCCTTTAAGTGGATTAAGGTATGTTAATGCTCTATCATTGAAAATCTTTGTATATTTGGAGTGGCCATCAAGTATAGAAGCTAGCTCATGGCAAATGTTCTCTTTTTGTAAAGTTAAGAAGATGACATTCGGCCATGGATGGTTGTATTTCTTTGATGTCGTTTTTGATGCTTTAGGGTATTGAGGGTTGATTATAGATGAGGTGAGTTTCTTGATTTAAAATTTGATGGATGTTAAGCTAGTTAGGCAACCAAAGGTTCAATATTTTTGTTATGTGGTTATATGTGCATTTCGGCCATGGTCTTTGTTTGAATTTGAGATTTGTAATGTGATTTTCCTAAATTGTCTATGAATTTTTGGTTTTGATTCCATGGTAATGGTATATTGAATCCATGACTTGAATCCATGAAAATTTAGTAAGGTTGCATTCGGCAACTTGCTTGGAATTAAAAATTGATGTCTAAGCTTAGGTGATTTCGATGATGATATATATATATTCATAAGTATATTTAGTTGATTCGGCTTTGGTAGTTGCATGAGGTTATTAGCCGAATATACTAACATACATATACATGTGAAAATCGGATTGTAAATATTTAGCAAGGTGGTTAAACTAGTTAAATTGATTTAGCTCAAGGAGTTAAAGGAGGTGAATCGAGCAAGGGCAAAGAAAAGGTTATCGAGTAGCCGAGTTGGAACCGTCTTACCCAACACGAGGTAAGTCATTAAGCATGTAGTTGGTATTATTTCAAATGGTCATAATGTTTATGTATTGATGCTGAATGGAATGAATAAATATACATATATATATATGCATGTACGTATGTGATGATGAAATTGTTGAATGAAAAGAAAAGAGGTAAGATGTACTGAGTTGTTGATCTCGGCACTAAACGTGCGGGTATAACCATTTATGACCATGAGATTGGCGCTAAGTGCGCGGGATTAAATTGTACAGCACTAAGTGTGCGATTTGACTATGTTGCACTAAGTGTGCGAAATGAATATGATGCACTAAGTGTGCGAATTGACCATGCGGCACTAAGTGTGCGAGTTTGACTATGTAGCACTAAGTGTGCGATTTGATTACGTAGCACTAAGTGTGCGAGTTGATTATATAGCACTGAGTGTGCGGACTCAATATACATTCGTGAATCATTATGGACACTACGTGTGCGACACTATTGAGTCGATCGCGGACAGCGGATCGGGTAAGTGTCTTGAGTACATGGCTAATAGGTGCTATGCTTATACTTGGTGTTGAGCTCGGTAAGTTTGAACCTATATGACAAATATACTTGAAGTCACGTACATAAAATTTATCGTAGGATGGGTGAAAGGCCGTTTAGTCGTTTGATTGTAACGAAAATAAATTGATTTATGAAAATGCTTCAATGTCCTATTGATGAGTATATGGAATGTGAATGCATGAATTGATATGAAATTGAATCGATAGGTTGGAGGAACTATGGTATGGTTCGGTATGGATGGAGTAAATTGTCTCATTCCATTTTGTTTCCTCTTGTGATAATGTTATTGATGGA
>NC_053426.1:38757718-38855276 GCF_007990345.1 Gossypium hirsutum | reverse complement strand
TTCTCCATATCTAGGGTTTGTTTCAACTTCAAGCTCCATAGTAAGTGATTCCAAGCCCGTTTTTATATTTTTACGATTTTGAATCCGTATCGATAAAGCTTATGTTAGCATAATTTAACCTAGGGTTTATTTGGAAAAATACCCATAGGTGAAATTTGTTTATTTTGATGTTTATGATAGAATATGAAGTTTTAAATTATGTTAGACAACTTGTACTACTCGATTTTAAGCAAAAACGAGTAAAAGGGCTTAATCGGTAAAATACCTAATAGTCACAAGTACATGTTAGAGTGAGATTGATGTTGCCATAGAAGAGAAAAGTGATCAGCATGTTGTAAAACATAAGAATAAGGAATAAATTTTAATCCCGAGCCTAGGGGCAAAAATGTAAATATGCAAAAGTTTAGGGGTAAATTGTAATTTTTCCAAAATTTGAGTTAAGGATTAATTGATAATGTGAGTATTAAATAAGCTAAATGTGTTATTTTAGATCAAGAAAGACGTGGAATCGACCTCAATCGGGGAAAGAAAAGATTGTGGACTAAATTGCAAAATCTTTGTATTTTGGTACCAAGGTAAGTTCATGTGTAAATAATGTAGCATAATGGTTATTTTTAAGTTATTGATGTTAATTATATGTTATGCTGAATTTTATTATGAAATGTATGCTTGTGGTTAATTTCAAATAATATGTAAATTATGTGAACTACTTGTTAAATATAATTGTTACCGAGTATTGATTTCGGCATTCTACGGAAGACGGCAAGGATAAGTGTTCGAGGAAAATCCCGTTTGAACCTTAGGAATAGACTAGGATACAAGTGACATGTCACTAGGATGATTGAGCATCCGAACTCGTTGAGTTGAGTCCGAGTTCACTTATGGATGCGAATGTCCGAACTCGTTGAGTTGAGTCCGAGTTCGTGAGATGTAACTAGGCATCCGAACTCGTTGAGTTGAGTCCGAGTTCACTTATGGATGCGAACGCTGAGCTCGTTGAGTTGGGGAGGCGGGTTACATGATTGCTTGATTGCATATATGGCACTTATGTGCAAGTTATCCATGTATCCGAATTATATTCCGATGTGTTCAACGGGTAAAGCTCTACTCAAATGGAGGAATATTGAGATGTAAAGAGACGTATTGGTAAGTGATGTGAAATGGATATTTTGAACAGGTATGTATTTAACCCTCGGGTGAGTATTGATACAACCACGATAAGGTAATAAGATGATGAAAAATGATTAAAAATGTGATATGTGTTTTAGTGATACATGGTAATGTTGATTGGTATGACTGTTTGTTCTGTTACTTATTATTTGCATATGAACTTACTAAGCATTTATGCTTACTCCCTCCTTCTTACTCATTGTAGTTTTGGACAAGCCAGCTCAGGAGTCGGGATAGGTCGAAGGCTCAGTCACACTATCCGGAAGACTTTTGGTAATGGCTTGTAATTTAAGTATGGATAAGCATATATTTTTTTGTGTAAATGATCTTATGGTATGGTGATGGAATGGTTGAGGAAATGCTTGATAATGATAAATTATGAAGTATTTATTTAGATTATATTCGATGTTAAGGAAAATTATTAAGATACTTAGTGCATAAAAACTCATAAAGGGATGAAATTTGCCATAAACAGAATACTGCAGCAACACTGATGCGAGTTTAAAAATTACTAAAATCATAGAAATTGAACTTGGTGATGGAATACATATCAAATTGAAGCTTATTATGTCTAGTTTCACATGAAACAAATGAAACAGGTAAAGGAATTATATGTTACAAGATATCTGAATTTTAGTGAAACAGGGTCATAGCAGTTTCTGAATCCCCTGTTCCAACTTTAGAAATTCACCATAAATTGTAAAGATATAATTAGGTAGTGTATTTTATATTATCAGAATCCTTATTGAGTCTAGTTTCATTAGAAACAAACTTCATAGTCATATAGATTATTACAGAGAGAAATGTGGTTCGTAGTAAACAGAGTTAGACCAGTCAAGTCCTGAAATAGGGGTAACTTTAACTAATAAACTGTACTAATTGGCCCAACCAAAAATTCTAGAAAAAAATTAGTAGATAGTTATATGAGTCTAGATTTACGGAAAATTTACAGATCTTGATTTTGAGTTTCGTAACTCGAGATATGATTTTTCTTGTGACTGTGATGCAAGTAGCTTAAAAGCTGTGAATGTTGAAATAAATAATCCAAAGTTCTAAATATGTTAAATTAAGCTTAGTAACACCTCATACTCGACTCCGGCGACGGTCTCGGGCGTGGGGGCGTTACACAACGGGACTAGCTGTCTCGAAGCTTACATCACTATGTTCTGCAGACGAATGGCAGGCTATGTCAATAATGACCAACTATTGATCCACTGCTTCCAGGAAAGTCTGGTTGGGGCCGCTTCTAGGTGGTACAACCAACTAAGTCGTAACCAGATCAGTTCATGGAGGGATTTAGCACAGGCTTTCATGAAGTAGTACAGTCACGTGACAGACATGGCTCCTGATAGAGTCACGTTACAGAACATGGAGAAGAAACAAAATGAGAGTTTCAGGCAATACGCCCAAAGATGGAGAGAGGTAGCAATGCAAGTTCAACCACCTCTTCTGGAGAAAGAAACGACCATGCTCTTTTATCAATACGCTGAAGGCTCCATTCATTAACCACATGCTAGGAAGCGCTACTAAAAGCTTCTCAGACATAGTAATGGATAATAAGGAGCTGGAATTCTTCGAGTTTGTTAGGAACCCAGAAGGAATAGACGTGTGTGCTTCAGAGGAAGGGTCGATGAGAAATGCTTGTAAAATCAACCACCCATTGGTTATCATATCACGCATAAGAACTAATGAAGATGGGACACAAGTCGCACCAAAAGTCGTGATCCAGAAGCCCGTTGCTTTCCCTTATAAAGATAGCAAGAGGGTACCATGGAATTATAGCTGCAATGTGACAATCCCAGGAAAGAAGAGCCCGGCCAGTGCTTCACAAGAAAACCAAGATGTAGGTTTTTTTACACGCAGTGGGAGACGTTATGTTCCCGAGGGTACAAGAACCAAAATTGTCGAAGAAAAGGTCCCAACAGTTGAGCAAAGGAAAGAAAAGAAGGTCGGGTTTGAATCGCCAGTCAATGAGTCTGTAACCGAGAATGAAGCTAGGGAATTCTTAAAATTTTTAAAACACAGTGAGTACAACGTCGTTGAACAGCTACATAAGCAACCGACTCGCATTTCAGTGCTAGCTTTACTTTTGAGCTCAGAAACGCATCGGAGCGCGTTAATGAAAGTGCTGAACGAGACATACGTCGCGCATGACATCTCTGTCAACAAACTGGACCGCCTAGTCAATAATATCAGCGCCGACAATTTTATTTTCTTTAACGACAACAAAATAACACTAGGAGGAATGGGGTCCACAAAGGCCCTGCACATTACCACGTGTTGCAAGGGATACACATTACCGGGGTATTGATCGACAATGGATCAGCACTAAATGTCTTACCCCTGTCCACACTGAATAGGTTGCCCGTGGATAGTTCCCATATGAAGACATGCCAAAATGTAGTAAGGGCGTTTGACGGTACAGAAAGGAAAGTAATGGGGAGGCTTGAATTACCCCTTCAAATCGGTCCTAGCACGTACGAGGTAGATTTCTTAGTAATGGATATCAAACCCTCTTACAATTGCCTATTGGGAAGACCATGGATCCACTCGGCAGGGGCAGTGCCATCATCATTACATCAGAAGCTCAAACTTATAACGGAGGGTCGATTGGTGACTATAAATGCGAAGGAAGACATCATTGCATCTGTTACCAGCAATGCACCATATGTGAGGACAGATGATAAAGCCATAGAATGTTCTTTTTGATCGTTGGAATTTGTAAATGTGACCTTTGTTGTCGAAGGAAATAAAGTCCCAACACTCAGACTTTCCAAAACCACAAGAATGGGACTACAACTGATGGTTGGGAAGGGAGCCTTACCAGGGAAAGGACTTGGAAGAAGCCTACAAGGAAGGGTCAAAGTACCTATGCTCACAGACAAACGGGATCGGTTTGGCTTAGGATTCAAGCCAGATGCAAGACAAAAGAAAGAGGAGCAAGAGAAGAAACAAGAGAGGAGAAGAGCGCGTTTAAACGGGGAAGAGGTTAAATGGAAGCCAATGACCTTTCCCCATATATCCAGAACATTCGTGTCGGGAGGAACTATTTATGCCGAAGGAAGATCGGCAGGCCAAGAGTCCGCTGAAGAAATGTTGGAAAGCTTAAGCATTAATGCCACGTTTGAAGGAGGAACTGGAGAAGAGAATGGAGCGGGCATTCGCCCTTATGAGCCAGAAAGTGTCTTGAATAATTGGACTGCGGAAGAGATTCCTGTAGTCTTTAAAACTAATACAGAGTAATGCCCAAAACACGCTTATTACCCTAGGCCTAGGAGTAATAAGTGTCTTTTGTGAAATAGGCCTATGTTCAAAATCGTTATTTCAATGAAATGCATCCTTTTATCTTATTCAGTGCAAATATTCTTTTATTCTTTCATTCATAATCATACCATACATACCATTGTTCTTAGATTCTTTTGTTCTTTGCATCTTCCCTTATGCCTAAAACAGGTCTCCAGATATCAACGATGTGAGCGACCTTGCTACTAATTTGGAGTCACCTTTTGAGCGCGATATGTGTCTAGAGGGATCCGAGGACTTTGAAGATGACAGAGATTGTAACCTATCCCCCGATTTGTTAAGAATGGTAGAACAAGATGAGAACCAGATTTTACCTCACAAAGAGTCAATAGAAGTCGTGAACTTGGGAGATGAACTAGAAAGGAGAGAAGTAAAGATCGGAGCTTGCATCACCACAGAGACAAAGCGGGACCTTATTGAGTTACTCCAAGAGTTAAAGGACGTCTTTGCATGGTCATATCAAGATATGCCTGGGCTAAGTACTAACATTGTGGTACACAGGCTCCCCATCAAAGAAGAATGCAAGCCAGTTCAGTAAAAGCTTCGAAGGATGCAGCCCGATGTTCTGTTGAAAATAAAAGAAGAGGTCAAGAAGCAATTTGATGTTGGTTTCTTACAAGTAGTAAAGTATTCAGAATGGGTAGCCAACATCGTCCCCATCCCTAAAAAAGATGGAAAGGTACAGATGTGTGTAGACTACAGAGACTTAAACAAAGCCAGCCCGAAGGATAATTTCCCGTTGCCTCATATTAATTCCCGTTTTTTTTAAAAAATGGTTACGACATCTATTATCTCATTTTATTACGAATTTATGTTTTATCCAACCCAAAATTTCTTCTTTTATAAAGGCAATGATCCGTATTTGGAATTTCAAGAAAATCGTGTCCTAACTTACTGGGTTTCGATTTTTCTCATTTAATCCAAATAACGGAATATTCTTTTAAAATCGCAGCACGAATTTTGAATAAAATGCTTATTCTCGGAGATACGAGGTGTTGTGTCCTAACTTACTGGCTATGACATCTTGTTACCTCGGAATAAGAATTTTACTAACAAAGGCAATATACGACATTTGAAAATTTGAGATATCGTACCCTAACTTACTGGGTTTCGATTTTTCTCGTTTACCCTAAATAATCGAATATCCTTTTAAAAAGGGGTAAAATACACGAACTTTAAATAAAAAGGCAAGCTCATCTTCAAAAGTTCAAGATGTCGTGTCCTAACTTACTGGATGTGACATTTCATCACTTTGAGACGAGAAGGTCTTTAACATTTGAGCATTTTTTACAAAAGAGGGATCGTATTTCAAAGTCTTTCAAGTTTTCAATCTTCGACACTAAGACACTAATTAATCAACTATGTACCAATTTTTGGGCGTATCGAGGGTGCTAATCCTTCCTCGTGCGTAACCGACTCCTGAACTCATTTTTTAATTTTCGTAGACCAAAAATTATCGTTTGAGTAAAACTTAACTTTTATTAAAATGATTAATTTAAGGTGACCCGATCACACCTCATCAAAAAGGATTGGTGGTGACTCCCCTGTTCGTTTTCATTTTCAAAACCAAAGTCGTTCCTTCGTTTTCAAGAAAATGGTTTCAACAGCTTGGCGACTCCACTGGGGAGCCAAATAAGAGAGTCAAGCCACAAGTTGATTAACTTTTGTCGTTTTGTCGAAAATTGAAAATTTGGTTTTGATATACGATCGCTTCTTTGCATTTCACCTGTTTTTCTTACGGTTTTCATCATTTTATTCTTATTTTCTTTAATCTCTTCGAGTTTTTATGCATATATCCTCGCACATTGAATTGCATGACCGTTATGGTCACACCCTTTAAGTGGGAGTGAGAAACTATTCCTTCGTGAGGTTTTCACCTTCGTGCAGGATAGCGGATAGCTTTTGGGATACATCTGTACCTATGTCTTCGTGAGATTTTCATCTCCGTCCAGCCATAGGGAAACGTATTCCCCTGAACTGAACTCGGTCTGTATAAGCCTATAATGGGTGAAGATCAAGAAATCTGCTAGTTCAGGTACCTTTACTCTAGTACCGAACCCCATATAGCGAGCCTTAAGAGCCCACCCTAGGTAGAGCCACTCCAAAACCTTAGTGGTTACTTGAGCAAGTGCTATGTTTGTTATTCCTTGTTTGCTTTAAACTACATATGAAATACTGACTTGCTTTGTTTTACTTCGATTGTATTTGCATGGCATTTTCATCAAAAAAGGTGTTGATTCACATTCGGTTGCTAAGTAGATAGCTTATCATGGAAAAGGGGTTTTTTGATAAAGTAGAGGACAATGTAGCTGTCCGGATATGGGCTGAGACAACACAGCAAGAGAAAGGTGATAGTCTTACCGAATGGTACATGTTAGAGTTGTGGGATTTTACTCGGATCAACGTAACTCAGAATAATCTCCAAGAAATGAAAGAAATTTGGGGTCAGTGGGATGAAGAGATCAAACAGCTATTCTATTGTCATTATGGCAATTTACCTTATCTGCTCGATGTCAAGGTAGATGAACACCTGTTCCAAGCCCTCGCCCAATATTGGAATTCTGCTTACAGTTGCTTCACTTTTGGAAAGGCAGACTTCGTACCTACTATAGAAGAGTACACGGCCTTGCTCCATTGCCCAAAGATTCAGGTTGACAGAATTTATTCTAGAGCTGCCAACGTCCCAGCATTTTCAAAAAGGCTGATGAACATCACAAGGATGAGCGAACAGTGGGTTACAACTCGGATAAAAAAAAAGAGATTGTAAGTGCATTCCTTGGAGGAACTTGAGGGATCTAATCTTAGCACATCCCGATATGAAGAAAAGGGTAAATGTCTTTGCCCTGAGCATTTATGGACTGGTTATCTTCCCCAAAGCTTTGGGGCATGTAGACGAGGCAGTTTCTGATCTTTTTGACAGGCTTGGTAAAGGGACCACACCTGTACCTGCAATCTTGGCTGAAACTTTCAGATCATTGAATGCTTGTCAAAGAGCGTGTGATGGGAGATTTATTGGATGTGCACAGCTCTTGCTATCTTTGTTCCACAGCCATTTTTGGAAAGTGGAAAAGGTTTTGTATCATATCTTCTTTGAAAATTACTCTCCAATGAAAGAGTTAGTAGCTACACCAAGGCAAGATGATATTACAGAAGAAAATTTGCAAGAGGAAGACGTCGAATGGAGAGCCTCGTGGATGGTTCCTGACGAAATATTATACCAATGTGGAGACTTTGATTGGGTTCCCTTGTTAGGAATATGGGGAGCCGTCGGATATGCTCCTCTGCTTGCATTAAGACAGCACAGATCCAGACTGTTTACGCCACCAACACATGGGTTAGCTCAGTGTGAGTTCGTATTTACAGGGAATAATTACAAAAGGAAAGTTTGCGAGATATAAAATGCATGGAACCAGGCTCGTAGAATGAAAAAATTTGCTGCCAATCCCATGACTACCCCTGAGTATGACCAGTGGTGGGATCAGAGGATTGACGACAACATCCCAACGTCAGATCAAGGAAACCCTCGGTCAATGGAAGAACACTTGAAAGTAATCCCATCTAAGCTAGAAATCATCAGGCAAGATTTCGAGAGAAAGAGCTGGGAACTAGAAAAAAGGATCGAGCAATTAGAGGAAGAAAAAATGCAGCTAGGGTTAGATGTCGATGTCCAGAAACTAGAAGCTGAAAGACTCAGAAAAGGAAAAAACCAAGGCTGAAGAGGATTTGGACAGTTTGAAAACAGACTACAAGAAGCTGCGTAGGTCAATGAGAACTGCTGGGTTAGGAAAAACATCTGAACAGTGACGATAGGAAGTCAAAGAAGAGAAAAGCAAAGCCAACCAATAGGAAGAAAAATTCCGAGATGCTCAAGCTCGAGATGGTGCCCTGGAAAGAAGTTTGGTAGAAAGCCAGAATGAGAAAGAGGGATTAAAGATTCGGGTATCAGAGTTAGAGAGGTCCTTGAATCAGTTTCGTATGTGTAACTCTGTAATCAAGTTGAAAGCTAGTCAGAGTAGAATCGAAGAATTAAAAGAGAAGATAGAAGAACTTAAAACAATGCTGCAAAATCGTGAACTTCAGATTGAACTCCTTGAGGTAAATAATGAGCGATTGAAGGAGCAACTTCATCAATCTCAAGACCAGGTCAGGAACAGGGATTACGTCATGGGCGAAGCTTTGACTCAAGTGTGAGAAGTGGCTGATCACTTACAAATGTTAGTAGTACAGGCCGATGTACTGAGTTTAAAATATGAGTCAGAATCGGGCAAAGGCCGAGAGCTAGCTTGGCTTCTTAGGCAGGTCAAGGCCTTAAGTATCAGGGCCAAGCCTTATATGTAATCTGTTTTATGTAAAGAAACTTGTTTTCTAGAAAAGTTACTCTAATGAAATCGAATTAGAATCAACACATTTTCTTTTTTGCATTCATTGCATTCATGCATCAGCATTGCATCATACGCATTAAAACTCACAAAATACCCTAAAAATCATGGCAGTTACCCTGGAACATCGTTACAGTACAAGAGGAAAAACAAAAGCAATGGACCAAATGTTAGAGAGATTAGAACAAATGCAAAAAGAGATGCAGGATCAACTACAAACACGTATGCAAGAGCAGCCAGCCAAAATCCAGCAAGATGTAAGGGACCAGATGCTGGAGTCCGAAAAAAGTATGATGGATCAATTAACACGTCTATTAGCTGGCAGATTAGAAAAAGGGAAAAGCCCTATGATCAATGCAGGAGATGATAATGAAGATACTATCTACCCTCCAGGTTTTACCCTAATGGACATTCAGACACAACGTGATACCCAAGAAGGCCATCGGTTACAATTAGGCCCCAACCATTTCAGACCAGTGTTTCAGCGCTGATGAATTATCAGGCTGGTTTGGGCTCCAATCCGGGGGATAACCTTACTAACCCTGTTGTCCTCAATCTCGATAAAGTAACAGAAACAGAAAAGACAAGGGTAGAACTCCCGAAAGAACTTGAAGAAAGGTGTATATGGTTAGAAGAAAAATTTAAAGAAATGGAAAGCACCGACTATCATGGTGGAATCGATGCTAAGGAATTAAGTTTGGTTCCGGACTTGGTACTCCCTCCCAAGTTTAAAAATCCGAAATTTGAGAAGTACAATGGGACTAGCTCTCATGAAGCTCACATCACTATGCTCTGCAGACGGATGGCAGGCCATGTCAATAATGATCAACTCTTGATTCACTGCTTCTAAGAAAGTCTGGTTGGGGCCGCTTCTAGATGGTACAACCAACTGAGTCGCACCCAGATCAGTTCATGGAAAGATCTAGCACAAGCTTTCATGAAGTAGTACGGTCATGTGGCAGACATAGCCTCTGATTGAATCACTTTACAGAATATGGAGAAAAAGCATAATGAAAGCTTTAAGCAATATGCCCAACGATGGAGAGAGGTGGCCACACAAGTCCAACCCCCTCTGTTGGAAAAAGAAACCACTATGCTCTTCATTAATACCCTGAAGGCACCTTTCATTAACCACATGCTGGGTAGCGCAACCAAGAGTTTTTCAGACATAGTAATGTCTAGAGAAATGATAGAAAATACGATAAGCTGTGGGAAAATAGAGGTTAGAGAAAATGCCAAAAGGTCAGCATCGAGAAAGAAAGAGCACGACGTAAATAATGTGAGCGCATATTCGAAATCGATCACCGTAAGCCAACCAAGGTCGACAACCGCTGGTTAGCAAGGCTCACCCAGACAAGAGCCCAACACAAAGCAAAATAGGGAGAAACTCCAATTTACGTCCATTCCAATGACGTACAAGGAGTTATACCAAAGTTTATTTGAGCACATATTGTGTCTCCCTTCTATCTAAAGTCAATGCAACCTCCATACCCCAAATGGTATGACGCAAATGCCCAATGTGAATACCATGCGGGAGCCACAGGACATTCGATAGAAAACTGCATCACTTTCAAGAAATTGGTTGAAAGACTCATCAACATGGGCATCGTGAAATTTGATGATACATCTAGTGCAGAGAATCCATTACCTAACCATGGGGATGAGGGGAAAAATATGATAATCGAGAGTTTAGGGAAAGAAATTAAGATGAATATTACAGAAGTGAATACCCCGCTGAAAGAAGTATGGAAGAAAATGGTGGAAAGAGGGTTGATAACACAGAATTCAAGGGTCAGACCCCGAGAAGCAAAGAATTATTGTGAGTTCCATAATCAAGAGGATCATGAGATTTAGAAATACAGCGAATTCAGGGCTTTAGTACAAGGATTGATGGATAATAAGGAGCTAGAATTCTTTGAGTATGGCCGGAGCCCAGAAGGAAAAAAAAGTGTGTGCCTCAGAAGAGGGGTCGACGAAGGATGTTTACAAAGTCAACCGACTGTGTAACATCCTGATTTTTGGGTTTTTCGCGATTTTCGATATTTTGGTAAAGTTTTTAAAATTTTAGATTTGGTTGTGGAATTCATAATTTGAGTAGGTAAATGGGCTTATGGAAGGCCCATGTGTTGGCCAAAACCCGGTGGAATTTTTGAATTTTGGACTTAAGAAGTTAGGGGCCTTGGATAGGTGGTCTTATTAAAATTTGTGGGTAAAATGTAACACAAATGAGCCTTTGGTAAAGTGGCTAAGTGACGCCACTAGGGAGCTATAAAGCTGGCATGTAAGTGTTGGGGGAAGACTTGGGATCGATTCCCTGTGATGGCAAAGGTAATGTTATTTTTATGCTTGTGCATGCTAGAGTTTAAAGCTGGATGGAACTCTGTGGGAGAGAGTTTGAAATAGTTAGATGCATGGATTAAGGAGGGATAAGGGGAGAGATTTTAGGTATTTGAGAGAAGGATAGAGCTTAGCCGAATTAAGGGGATTAGAGAGGGGATTTCGGCAGAGGGGTTATAGTTAGGGATTTTCGGCATTAGGGTCTAGGGTGTGCCGTTTTCTCCTTTTGGTGTAGTCTTTTTCTCTCTTTCCTTTTCTAGCCAAATCAACCTTCCTCCCATTCATCTTTTCTTGTTTTTTTTCTTTTCCAAAACCAGCCCACTACTCCCCTTCGTTCACCTATTGTTTTTCTTACCACCACTACGGTCGAAATACCGCAAAAGGTATAAATCTGTGAAGCTAGGGGGTGGCGATTTCTTGTGGACCAAAAAACCTTTTTTTCTTTTCACTTTTTAGTGGTCAATTCCCTTATCTTCTAGGCATAAACAGAATCAAGAAGAGAGACTGTGGTAAGTGCTCGAACTCTAAATGATTCCTATAGTAACTGTTGACAAAAGCCGAAACCCCTATAGTTTAGGAGATGGCCGAATGTAGGTATAGGCTCTATTATGTTTTTCTTTTAATCTTTTTATGGTTTGTTTTAGTGGAGGAGCAGCAAGGCGTGGGGTCGACTTGGATTAGTTTGGATCATCGGAGTGGCTAGAGCTAGTCATCAATTTCGGCAAAGGTAAGGTTTCTAAGGCCATTATGGAGGGTGGTCGAATGTGTAAGTGTTCATATTAGATGGTTCTTAATTTGGTTCAATTATTGTGAGCTGATCTATTAACGGTTGATTATAGGAGAAATTGTGTAGGAGATCTCGTCGAGGAATATCGCAAAATAGGTGTGTAACGAACCCTTTTTCATAGCTTGAAACGATAAATGCCGAAAAGCCGAAATGCCGAAATTCTAGCATTTTGAGGACTTGTGAGCAAGCGAATGCTCATTGGTTAGTTAGATTCGCTAAGTTGATGATCGGGATCATTGGAACAGGTAAGAGCACGATTTTTGGCATTACGGTAAGTTGGGCCTCGAGGGGTTGAAATTGGGCCCAATGGGCTTTCGGGCCCATTTGGGTAAAATTGGTAGAAAATGAAAACCTGTTAAATTGTGCATTAAGACGGGTAACAACATTATGGAATTTAGGCTAAATGAGCCTAGATGACAAAATTGGCTAAGTAGGGCCCATTAGAGGTTTTTGGCCCAATAACTCGGTTGTGCTAAAAATGGGCTAGAATCACTGTTTAGAACATATGAATTGTTAGTAACTGTTAATGAACATGGAAAACTCTAATATTTGGTAAAATTATGAAATTACCCTTATAGTATGAAAATGTCTATTTTTCCCCTAGGTAAAAATGACCATTATACCCCTAGGGTTTAATTACAACTTTGATACGTGGGATATGATATATATGATTGATATGATATGCACATGATATGTATAAAATGCACATGATATGTATGATATGCACATGATATGTATGAAATGCACATGATGTATTCATAAATGCATTGGGTTGGGTTTTTATATGGATGGAGGAAGTGTAGAAGGGCTTATGCCCCAGTTTCTTGAAAAGGGCTTATGCCCCAGTTTACTGAAAAGGGCTTATGCCCCAGTTAATTGAAAAGGGCTTTACCCCAGTTTATCAAAAGGGATTTGCCCAAGTTATTAAAAAAGGCTAGGCCTCCAGTTATATGATAAAGCAGCTATGCTACCAGTGGTGTGTTGGTTGGGTGGGTTGAGTCATTCCCTACATGGTGTGTTGGTTGGTACGGGTGGAGAGTAGCGGATGGTGGGTCGAGTAGTCTCCCCAAATGGGCTTGCATTCATTCTTTCATTGACATTACTCATGATAATGAAATGGGCCTACGGGCCAGTAACCGTTAAACGAAAGGCTTCGGCCCAGTGATATGAAATATAAAAAGGCTTTGGCCCAGTGTTATGCAATATGAAATATGAAAAGGCTTTGGCCCAGTATATATTGAGATTGGTTTTAGGCTTAGGCCCAGTAAGCTGATATTGTTTTGGGCTCTGAAAGGGGCTTGTTGCACAATGAGTTGCCAAACTCACCCCTTTTCCTTAACCTTGCAGGTGAGCCTTGATTTGGGGACTTGGAGCCGGAGGGGATTCAGAGTGGCCACGGTGATCGCCATTGGGCTTTTGAATAAGTGTTTGGTTTTCATTAAGTCTGCTTTATTTATTATTTATTTTTGGGTTGTAATAAGGCCATTTTAACTTTATTTTCTTTCTTTTCTGGGATTATTTTATTTTTAATAACTTTAAACTGGTTGATAATAAATGGGCTAGACTTAGGGCGCGTTTTCAAAACGACACTTGTTTTCCAAACAACACAATGTTACGATTATCCAATTTCTCAAAGATATCCATTTAAATAAATTTCAAATCGATACAACCAAGCGTGGCAATGGTTGTGGGCATGTCTAGGATTGGATCCATTCGAAGAGCTTGGTACTTAAGCAGCCTTCATGGCTCACCTCCTCTGTTACGGATTCCTACCTGGTGCCCAGCTTCCATTCACTTGGTTAGCTTAACAAAAGTCGATTTTTAAAACACTAAAACGAAACATGGATTTTAAACTCCAATATGGCACGTTGGATTCGACCGTAACGACTGGGCCAGGTTTGGGGTGTTACAGACTGATCTATTTCTTGATCTAAATATAATAATTTTATTCAACTAAACAATTCAAATACCATAAAATATATTAATTCACATATTTGACCATTAATCGTCATTTTACACTTTTACCCTAATCATTTATCTTTTATTTAATTTAATCCTTAAACCCGAAACTTTCCATTTAATCCCAATTTAACCTAAACAAAGTTAGCCGAATTTTTTGTAATCCCCTTACAACCCATATTCATCATATTTTACAAGGATTTTATGAAACTTTACTATTTTAGAAATTTAGTCCTTTAACTTTAAAATCAACCAAAACCGCTTTACAAATTCATAAATGATATAATTCAAAACATTTAACATTTTTATGAATTAGTTATCGGGTTAGTTAGATTAAGCTACAACGATCTCAAAAACAAGAGAATCACTAAAAATGGGTGAGAAATTCATACTATGCACTTGAACTTGGCCGAACCTAAAAGACCTAAAAATGGTGGTTTTCAGTTGTAAAGAACAAATTGAAGAAGATGAGCATCTTTGTTTGTTTTACTTTCTGTTTATTTAATTTAATTAACATTTTACCCTTTAAAAATAAATTAAATTTCATGACATACCTTACCTAAATTGTCCACTATTATCAAACATGGGTTATTTACCACATAAATCACCCCGATCAAGATTCCATACTAGTTAACACATATAAACAAAGAGGGATTAACTTTTGTTGCTTTTATGATTTAGTCATTTTCATTTAATTAACTATCTTAACATAAAAAAAATTTTAACCAAGTTTTAATAAAAAAACTATAATAACTCTATAAATATTAGATAAATAATAAGATATTGATTGACTGGTTGGGATCATTGTCCTGAAACCATTGTTTTTGACACCACTGAAAACGGAATATTATAACTCTCCCTCTTAAAGAAATTGTCATACTAAAAAATCTTACCGGAGAAAAGGTTTGGACATTGTAATTTCATAGTCTCCTCGGGCTCCTAAGTGGCTTTCTCAACACTGTGACACTGCCAGAGAACTTTCACTAAAGATATCTGTTTGTTTCAAAGTTCTTTAGCCCCTTGAGCCAAAATCTTAACGGTCCTTCAATGTAGGTCGTATTAGGCTGTAACTCTATTTCAACCGGAGAAATCATATGTAAGGGATTAGATCTATACTATCTCAACATCAACACATGGAAAACATTGTGAATTTTCTCAAGTTTTGATGGAAAATACAAATAAACATTTTTTGCTTGGGTTTTGTGTGAAAGTTCATCAAGAAGTGTTTTCTGACTCAAATATATGTACTAAGGATGAATATATAGGGTTAGCTTTTTGGCTTTAGGTGTATACCAAATAATGCCTTAGGTCATCCCTAGGTATCTCAATATTCACAAATTTAATCAATTAAATAATCACAAATGCAATAATCTATCATATATACTAGCATGTTTGTTTCACTGTATTCTCTATATCATTTGGTATATTCAACTGCTTAATGCCTATTGACAGTGTAATATATAGAATATAGTAGTCTAATAATAATAAAAAATTTAAAATCTACTACTATCATGCCAAATTTATAGTAAATACAATCAACCTACATACATGCTCCTTACCAATCACTTTTATTTCTACAAGCTCAAGTACATTATTGACAATAAAAATTAAAGAAAAGCATAAAAATTAAAAACAAATTTTCTATTTTACCCCTACACTTTAGATAACACATTGTCGTCAATGTGTAACCCTAAAAAAATAAGAAAAAAAGTTATTCGATTGATCATGATAGTTTTATCTGCTAATAGTGGGTGCTTTCTTCCATGCTTTTTGCTGAAATCTCAAATTTCTAGTATGTCTTTTGTAACACCCCGAACCCGAGACCGACACCGGAGTCGAACACGAGGTGTTAGCAGACTTTAACCCTTTATAAAAATATTTCTCAGACACTGCCAATCTGCGTACTAGTCGCTTTAAAAATCATATCTTGAGTTTCACAACTCAAAAATCAGTTTCGTGATTTTTCCCTGAAACTAGACTCATATGCCCATCTACATATTTTTTTCTAGAATTTTTGGTTGGGCCAATTAGTACAGTTTATTAGTCAAAGTCTCCCATGTTACAGGGATCGACTACACTGACCTTTGCGCATTACGACCTGGATATCTCCCTGCACAGAGCTTCAATACTGATGCCGTTTGTTTCTATAGAAACTAGACTCAGATAGGAATCTATCCATATATAGTATGACTCCTAATTGTCTCTGGTTAATTTATAATGAATTTCCAAAGTCGGAACAGGGAATCCAGAAACCGTTCTGGCCCTGTCTCACGAGAACCTGAATATCTCTTAACATATTGTCCATATGATCTTTTCGTTGCTTCTATATGAAAGTAGACTCATCGAGCTTTGAATACATAATTTATTCATCAATTAATCCCACTCCTACTATTTTTAGTGATTTTTCAATCTCACGTCACTGCTGCTGCCAGCATCTGTTATGAAAGCAACTATGCCCATTTCGTGATTTCTCCTTGATCTAACTAGTGATTCGTCATACATATCACAAATTATGATCATGACTAGCCATGCCAAAGGCTAATCATTGTCAAACATCCCCCTACTACACTATTGCCATATCATGAATTTTAACACCAAAATAATCAACCATGACATATGGCATAAAAATCGTATTACCAAGACTTACGACCCAACATTAGAACCAAATTCAACCGAACATTATGCCATTTTCGCATGGCTAAAAGTTTACATACCAAATTTCAACAAAACATATTTGCCTATACATGTCGAAATGTTCTCTTAGACCAACTAAGAAGAAAATACCAAAGGTTGCTAGCCGGTGTGATGACTTCGACGACGGCACGATCACGCAAAAAGAGACGAGTCCAAGAAACCTAGAATAGGTGACAAGCAAACACCGAATGAGTATATAACTCAGTAAGCCATAAGCATTCCACAACCATCCATTAATAAAATTATCACAACAGGAAACAATGAAATGAGGTTAAGTACTCCATCCATACCAAACTATACCATAGTTCCTTAAACCCTATGGTTCAATCTCATACCAAGTCCTACATTGGCCTTTCATACATCATTTTATTTTCGTTATAATCATACAATTAAACGAACTTTCACCTATTTCACAATGAACCTTATGTACGTGACTTCAACTATAATCGTCACATAGGTTCAAAACTTACCAAGCTCAACTCCAAATATAAACATAGCGCCTATTAGCCATGAACTCAAGGTACTTACCTTTTCCGCTGTCCAAAATTGACTCGGTAAAGTCGCACCTTTCATGTAAATAATTTATAGAAAATATATATTGAGTTCGCACACATAGTGCTTAATAATCAACCGCGCACACTTAGTGCCATGTACTTTAAACTCACACACTTAGTGCCATGCATTTCAAGTTCGCACACTTACCTTTTCCGCTGTCCAAAATCGACTCGGTAAAGCCGCACCATTAATGTAAATAATTTATAGAAAATATATATTGGGTTCGCACACATAGTGCTCAATAATCAACCGCGCACACTTAGTACCATGCACTTTAAACTCACACACTTAGTGCCATGCATTTCAAGTTCGCACACTTACCTTTTCCGCTGTCCAAAATCGACTCGGTAAAGTCGCACCCTTAATGTAAATAATTTATAGAAAATATATATTGGGTTCGCACACATAGTGCTTAATAATCAACCGCGCACACTTAGTGCCATGTACTTTAAACTCGCACACTTAGTGCTGTACAATTTAAACCCGCACACTTAGTGCCAATCTCATGACCGTGAACACTTATTGCCCACACACTTAGTGCCGAAAACCAGCCACTCAATAGGCTTCACTTCCTTTTTACATTCGACAAATTTCATCTCTACTTACATATCCATTTGTATACATTTCATCTCATTAAACACAATGGTGTAGGTATTACGATCCTTTAATCAATACCAAAGATATGCTTAATGACTTACTTGTGTTGGGTAAGATGGTTCCAACTCGGCTACTCGATGATCTTTTCTTTGCCTTTGCCCGATTCTCCTCCTTTAACTCCTTGAGCTTAATCAATAAATCAACTAGTTTAACCGCCTTGCTAAATATTTACAATCCAATGACACATGCATATGTATATTAGTATATTCGGCAATCACCCTTACTAATCACCCACTTGATCAATTATGGAGAATCAAAGTTAATATCACAATGTGTACCCTATATGGCCCATTATACATAATCAAATTTAACATCATCTATATATTTACTCATATGGCCGAATATACCTAATCATACATACACCTAACCAAAAATAATTTCTAAAATCTTTATATCATTTATACACTAGTAAAGCATCCTCTCCCTTTCCATCAATTTAGCACATGCATTACTCATTAACCTACAAAAATTATATTCGGCCTTAGCACACAACTTGCTAGCCGATTCTTCCCCATCTAGCAACCAATGCACATATGTGCTCACTCAAAAATGCAAAAAAAAAAAAAAAAAAGAGATTCAAGAATCATCAATCCACCATCACATGCATCATTAACAAGCTTCATATTTAGCATGCAATGGCATTAACACAAACTCCACCTAGGCCGAATCTTAACTCATCTTCATGCCTCATCACCACAACATCAAACATCAAAATACCAACCAAGAATGTAACATGCATGGCCGAATATCATCTCCATCATTTAACAAAGTTTGAACCATGGCTAGGTAGATTTCAAACTTACAACTTAAAATATACATGAATCTCAAAGAATAATATCAAACATACCTCAATCTAGTTACATGCATGGCCAAACTTCCTCCTAATTCTCTTCCAAACCAAACATGAAGCAAGAACTCCTTCCTCCTCCCTTAGAATTTTCGGTCAAAAGAGGATGAAAAAGGATGAACAAAATTTTTCTTTTCCTTTCTTTAGCTCACGGCAATGGGGGGGGAAACAACCACTCATTTTTTTGTTTTTCCTTTCTTTATTACCCATATTCCTTATTTTATTTTTTTCCTACATACCTCACTAGGCCAACATGTTCCCAACATGTTTCCACCCATAGCATGGCCAACCACTAGCTCAAATTTTGGGTAATTTGACATGCAAACCCATCATTTTCACAACATGCATTAATAGACCATTTTAAATTAGCCTATCATATTTTCACCGTCTCATATCGATCCCTATTTAATAATTTCTCATGCAATTGGCAAAATTGGAGAATGAAACTTCCACATACTCATGTACACACATAATAAGCATAGAATATGGAAATTAATTATTTTTATGACTCGGTTTTGTGGTCCCGAAACCACTTCCCGACTAGGGTCAATTTTGGGCTGTTACAACTCTCCCCCACTTAAGAAATTTTCGTCCCCGAAAATCTTACCGGTAAATAGGTTTGGGTATCGTTCTTTCATCGAGCTCTCGGTTTCCCAAGTAGCTTCCTCGATCCCATGTTTGAGCCATAACACCTTCACTAACGGAACCCTTTTGTTTCGCAACTCCTTCACTTCACGAGCTAGGATACGTATCGGTTCTTCTTCATAACTCATATCGGCTTGAATTTCAACCTCTGATGGGCTAATTATGTGCGATGGATCAGATCGATAGCGTCGAAGCATCGAAACATGAAAGACGTCGTGAATCTTTTCAAGCTCAGGGGGCAAAATCAATCTATACGCAACTGGACCAACTCGTTCGGAGATCTCGTACGGCCCAATGAATCTCGGGCTCAACTTGCCCTTACGGCCAAACCTGAGTACCTTTTTCCAAGGCGAAACTTTAAGGAACACTTTATCTCCCACCTGATATTCAATGTCCTTTCGTTTCAAGTCCACATACGATTTCTGACGATCTGTGGCTGCCTTCAGACTTTCACGGATTACCTTTACTTTCTGTTCGGCATCTTTAATCAAATCAACTCTGAAAATTTTACTTTCACCGAGCTCGGTCCAAAACAATGGTGTACGACATTTACGACCGTACAAAGCCTCGTAAGGTACCATCTTAATACTTGATTGAAAACTATTGTTGTAAGCGAATTCAATCAAAGGTACATACCGTTCCCATGAACCACTAAACTCAAGGATGCAGCATCTCAGCATATCCTCGAGTATCTGAATTATTCGCTCGGATTGACCATCGGTTTGGGGATGAAAAGCGGTGCTAAAATGCAGCTTGGTACCCAAAGCTTCTTGCAATTTCTTCCAAAATCGCGAGGTGAATCTCGGATCTCTATCCGACACGATAGAAATAGGTACTCCATGTAATCTCACAATCTGAGAAACATACAATTCGGCTAGTTTATCCAATGAAAAATCCGTACGCACGGGGATAAAGTGAGCCGACTTAGTCAGTCTATCAACAACAACCCAAATCGCATCCTTCTTACTTGTTGACAATGGTAGTCCGGACACAAAGTCCATTGTGACTCGATCCCATTTCCACTCGGGTATCATGATCGGCTGAAGTAATCCTGAAGGCACTTGATGTTCCGCTTTCACTTGTTGACATATTAAACATCTCGAAACAAAGTCGGAGATGTCCCGTTTCATACCATGCCACCAAAATCGACGTTTCAAATCATTGTACATTTTCGTACTCCCCAGGTGAATTGACATTCGGCTACAATGGGCTTCGTTCAGAATCATCGAAATGAGTTCCGAATTTCTTGGAACACACAAACGACTTCTGAACCTCAAACAATCGTCCTCATCAATTTGAAATTCAGATTCCATATTCGAAATACATTCAGCCCGTTTTGCAACCAATTCATCGTCGACTTTCTGAGCTTCACGAATTTGATGAATCAATGATGGTTTGGCCTTTAATTCAGCTACTAACACATTGTCGGGTAGAACAGACAAGTGCACATTCATCGCTCATAAAGCAAACAGCGATTTCCGGCTTAAGGCGTCCGCAACCACATTAGCCTTTCCCGGGTGGTAATTAATGACAAGCTCGTAATCTTTCAACAACTCAAGCCAACGTCTTTGTCGCAGATTTAAGTCTCTTTGAGTCATCAAATATTTGAGACTTTTGTGATCCGAAAATACATGGCACTTTTCGCCAAACAAATAATGTCGCCATATTTTCAAAGCAAATACGATGGCGGCTAGCTCGAGATCATGGGTTGGATAATTTCTCTCGTGTGGCTTCAATTGTCTCGACGCATAGGCCACAACTCGACCTTCTTGCATCAATACGCAACCCAACCCGAGTAGGGATGCGTCACTATAAATGACAAACTCTTTGCCTGATTCGGGTTGCACTAAAATTGGAGCTTCAGTCAAATGAGTTTTCAGTTGATCGAAGCCTTTCTGACATTTCTCCGTCCATTCGAACTTAGCATCCTTTTGAAGTAGCTTCGTCATTGGTGTAACTATCATCGAGAAACCTTTGACAAATCGTCGGTAATAATCGGCGAGTCCCAAAAAGCTCCGAACCTCAGTAATATTCCTCGGAGGTTTCCAGTTAAGTATGGCTGAGATTTTGTTCGGGTCAACTCGAATACCCGATGCGGATACCACATGACCCAAGAAGCTAACCTCTCTTAACCAGAACTCACACTTACTGAACTTAGCATATAACTTCTTATCCCGCAAAACTTGCAACACTAATCTCAAGTGTTCAGCATGTTCGATCTCATCTCTTGAATAGACCAAGATGTCATCAATGAACACAACTATGAACCGATCCAAATATGTCTGAAGATCCGATTCATCAAATCCATAAATACTGCATGGGCATTAGTGAGCCCAAACGGCATCACTAAGAACTCGTAGTGATCGTACCTCGTTCTGAAAGCAGTTTTGGGTATGTCCGAATCTCGAATTCGCAACTGATAATAGCCCGATCTCAAATCTATTTTTGAGAACACTGAGGCTCCCTTTAGTTGGTCGAACAAATCATCTATGCGCGGCAACGGATATTTGCTCTTTATCGTCACTTTATTCAGTTGACGATAGTCAATGCACAACCTCATGGTTCCGTCCTTCTTTTTCACGAACAATACTGGTGCACCCCAAGGTGAGAAACTTGGTCGATCAAAACCTCTATCCGTCAATTCTTGCAACTGAGATTTTAACTCTTTTAACTCGGTTGGTGCCATACGATACGGAGCTATCGAAATCGGCATAGTCCCAGGTACAAGCTCAATACCAAACTCTACCTCCCGAACAGGTGGTAAACCCGGTAATTCTTCAGGAAAAACATCCGGGTATTCACAAACCACCCGCACAGATTCGGGTTTCTTTTCTAATTCTTTATCATCAAGTACATACGCAAGGATGCTTCGTACCCTTTTCTTACATATGAATGAGTAGAGCCAGGGTCAATCAATGCAATCACATTAGTATCAAAGAGAGTGAAGGTACCAGTGATGACGTCAGGGGAGGATGCCTCCTCTCGTGCGCGAATGGCATATGCTCTAGCAGGAGTGCGGTTCTCGGCTCGAACAGCCGTATCAGAGGCCCCTCTCTGACTACCACCCCTACCTCCTAAAATTCTCGGTGGTCTACCTCTAGTTGTCACTCCACTAGGTCTTGTACCTTGAATCTTATTCTTCTCATCAAGCTCCGTGCAATCTCTAATGAAGTGGTCCTTCGAACCGCATCCGTAACAGGCCCTGTTAATAGACTTACCCCAACATTCACCTATGTGTCGTCTTCCACATTGGGGACATTCAGGTTTCTCTTGACGATTATTGCCCACACTAGCTACTGAAGTAGCTCGGGAGTCCGTCGATGGTCTTGCTCTGATGGAAATTCCCGCAGTCGTCCTCGACTTATTAGTGTCCTCCCTGAACTTCTTTAATGCTGAGAACGGAGCTTTACCCATCGATCTTTTACGATAGTCTCTAGCTTCAAATTCAGCCTTCTTCTTCTCCTTTCCAAGTTCTTCCGCCTTGCAGGCTCGTTCGACTAGTGTTACGAATTCTTTTATTTCCAAAATACCCATTAGTAGCTTTAAATCTTCATTCAATCCTTCTTCGAATCTTTTGCACATAGCAACCTCATCAGCTACACACTCCCGGGCATACCTACTGAGTCTTACAAATTCATGTTCGTATTCAGATACTGTCATACGGCCTTGCTTGAGTTCCAAGAATTCCTTACGCTTTTGATCAATGAACCGTTGACTAATATATTTCTTTCGAAATTCTGTCTGAAAGAAGTCCCAAGTTACTCGTTCGTTTGGGACTATGGAAATCAGGGTCCTCCACCAATAGTAGGCTGAGTCCCGCAACAAGGATATAGCACACTTTAGACATTCATCGGGTGTGCATGACAGTTTATCAAACACCCGAATGGTATTATCAAGCCAGAACTCGCCCTTTCAGCATCATCAGTAACTATGGCCCTGAACTCCTCAGCCCCGCGCTTCCTAATCAAGTCTACAGGTGGCTTACTCAGCCTCACAGGATCAGTAACTGATGGCATTACTGGCTCCGGGGGTGGATTATTCAAATTCGGGAATTGTTGGACAGCCGGATTGGTTCGGGCATACTGCGCGACCCACTCATTCATCATGGTAAAGAAGGCTTGTTTAGCCCCCTCACCTTGATTATTCGCAGATGACTGAGGTTCAACAGGCGGTGTCCCTTGTGCAGGAGCAGCCGCTACACTTTCAATGTCATCCGCCAAGGTTCTCTCTACATCGGGATCCATTTACTAATCAAAACATAAATTTTAACCGTCAGAAGTCATCACACAGTTAAACATTAACATTGGCATGTATAGCTAGACTCATACGTGCTATGGTAGTCCTAGAACCGACTAAACCATAGCTCTGATACCAATCAAATGTAACACCACGAACCCGAGACCGACGCCGGAGTCGAACACGAGTGTTAGCAGACTTTAAACCCTTTATAAAAATATTTCTCAGACACTGCCAATCTCATACTAGTCGCTTTAAAAATCATATCTTGAGTTTCAAACACGAAAATCAGTTTCGTGATTTTTCCTGAAACTAGACTCATATCCCATCTACATATTTTTTTCTAGAATTTTTGGTTGGCCAATTAGTACAGTTTATTAGTCAAAGTCTCCCATGTTACAGGGATCGACTACACTGACCTTTGCGCTTACGACCTGGATATCTCCCTGCACAGAGCTTCAATACTGATGCCGTTTGTTCTATAGAAACTAGACTCAGAGAGGAATCTATCCATATATAGTATGACTCCTAATTGTCTCTGGTTAATTTATAATGAATTTCAAAGTCGGAACAGGGAATCCAGAAACCGTTCTGGCCCTGTCTCACGAGAACCTGAATATCTCTTAACAACTGTCATATGATCTTTTCGTTGCTTCTATATGAAAATAGACTCATCGAGCTTCGAATACATAATTTATTCATCAATTAATCCACTCCTACTATTTTTAGTGATTTTTCAATCTCACGTCACTGCTGCTGCCAGTATCTGTTATGAAAGCAACTATGCCCATTTCGTGATTTCTCCTTGATCTAACTAGTGATTCGTCATACATATCACAAATTATGATCATGACTAGCCATGCCAAAGGCTAATCATTGTCAAACATCCCCCTACTACACTATTGCCATATCATGAATTTTAACACCAAAATAATCAACCATGACATATGGCATAAAAATCGTATTACAAGACTTACGACCAACTTAGAACCAAA
This sequence comes from Gossypium hirsutum, assembly GCF_007990345.1. NCBI lineage: Eukaryota > Viridiplantae > Streptophyta > Magnoliopsida > Malvales > Malvaceae > Gossypium > Gossypium hirsutum. Next base: position 38,830,712 of record NC_053426.1, on the reverse strand, counting down.
TCCAACCGAACATTATGCCATTTTCGCATGGCTAAAAGTTTACATACCAAATTTCAACAAACATATTGCCTATACATGCCGAAATGTTCTCTAGACCACTAAGAAGAAATACCAAAGTTCTAGCCGGTGTGATGACTTCGACGACGGCACGATCACGCAAAAAGAGACGAGTCCAAGAAACCTAGAATAGGTGACAAGCAAACACCGAATGAGTATATAACTCAGTAAGCCATAAGCATTCCACAACCATCCATTAATAAAATTATCACAACAGGAAACAATGAAATGAGGTTAAGTACTCCATCCATACCAAACTATACCATAGTTCCTTAAACCCTATGGTTCAATCTCATACCAAGTCCTACATTGGCCTTTCATACATCATTTTATTTTCGTTATAATCATACAATTAAACGAACTTTCACCTATTCACAATGAACCTTATGTACATGACTTCAACTATAATCGTCACATAGGTTCAAAACTTACCAAGCTCAACTCCAAATATAAACATAGCGCCTATTAGCCATGAACTCAAGGTACTTACCTTTTCCGCTGTCCAAAATTGACTCGGTAAAGTCGCACCCTTCATGTAAATAATTTATAGAAAATATATATTGGGTTCGCACACATAGTGCTTAATAATCAACCGCGCACACTTAGTGCCATGCACTTTAAACTCACACACTTAGTGCCATGCATTTCAAGTTCGCACACTTACCTTTTCCGCTGTCCAAAATCGACTCGGTAAGGTCGCACCTTAATGTAAATAATTTTAGAAAATATATATTGGGTTCGCACACATAGTGCTTAATAATCACCGCGCACACTTAGTGCCATGTACTTTAAACTCGCACACTTAGTGCTGTACAATTTAAACCCGCACACTTAGTGCCAATCTCATGACCGTGAACACTTATTGCCCGCACACTTAGTGCCGAAAACCAGCCACTCAATAGGCTTCACTTCCTTTTTACATTCGACAAATTTCATCTCTACTTACATATCATTTGTATACATTTCATCTCATTAAACACAATGGTATAGGTATTACGATCCTTTAATCAATACCAAAGATATGCTTAATGACTTACTTGTGTTGGGTAAGATGGTTCCAACTCGGCTACTCGATGATCTTTTCTTTGCCTTTGCCGATTCTCCTCCTTTAACTCCTTGAGCTTAATCAATAAATCAACTAGTTTAACCGCCTTGCTAAATATTTACAATCCAATGACACATGCATATGTATGTTAGTATATTCGGCAATCACCCTTACTAATCACCCACTTGATCAATTATGGAGAATCAAAGTTAATATCACAATGTGTACCCTATATGGCCCATTATACATAATCAAATTTAACATCATCTATATATTTACTCATATGGCCGAATATACCTAATCATACATACACCTAAGCAAAAATAATTTCTAAAATCTTTATATCATTTATACACTAGTAAAGCATCCTCTCCCTTTCCATCAATTTAACACATGCATTGCTCATTAACATGCAAAATTATATTCGGCCTTAGCACACAACTTGCTAGCCGATTCTTCCCATTTAGCAACCAATGCACATATGTGCTCACTCAAAAATGCTAAAAAGGAGGTTCAAGAATCATCAAGCCACCATCACATGCATCATTAACAAGCTTCATATTTAGCATGCAATGGCATTAACACAAACTCCACCTAGGCCGAATCTTAACTCATCCTCATGCCTCATCACCACAACATCAAACATCAACCAAGAATGATGCATCCATGGCCGAGTTCATTTCCATCACATAGCAAATTTAGACCATGGGCTAGGTAGAACTCAACTAACAACTAAAACATGCATGCATCTCATGGAACATCATCAAACATACCTTAGCCTAGCTACATGCATGGCCGAACTCTTCAACCTTTCTTCTTCCTTCCTCCTTAAAATTTTGGCCAAGGATGAACCAAAGGATGAGCATTTTTTCTTTGTTTTTTTCTTTCTAGTTTCGGCAAATGAAGATGAAAAGGGTGAACAAAATTTTCTCCTTTCTTTTCTTTAGCTCACGGCAATGGGGGGGGAACAACCACACATTTTTTTTTGTATTCATATCCTTTCATTATTTAGCCCATGCCCTTATTTTATTTTTTTCCTACATACCTCACTAGGCCAACATGTTCCCAACATGTTTCCACCCATAGCATGGCCAACCACTAGCTCAAATTTTGGGTAATTTGACATGCAAACCCATCATTTTCACAACATGCATTAATAGACCATTTTAAATTAGCCTATCATATTTTCACCATGTCTCATATCAATCCCTATTTAATAATTTCTCATGCAATTGGCAAAATTGGAGAATGAAACTTCCACATACTCATGTACACACATAATAAGCATAGAATATGGAAATCAATTATTTTTATGACTCGGTTTTGTGGTCCCGAAACCACTTCCCGACTAGGGTCAATTTTGGGCTGTCACACTTTCTGCTCTTTAGAGGTCATTAATGCCACCTTCATTTTGGAGGGAAGCAAAGTGCCGGAACCCAAAATGTCTGAAGCCACGAGGATGGCCCTACAAATGATGATGAGGAAAGGAGCATTGTAGGGAAGAGGGCTAGGAAGACAGTTGCAATGAGGGTTCAAATCCCAAAACTGATTGAGAAGAAGGACCGCTTTGGCTTGGGCTTCAAGCCAGACCACAAGCACAAGAGGCAGGAAATAGAGAAACGCCAAGCGAGAAGAAAGGCGCGTTTGAATGGAAGAGAAGTTGAGTGGGAACCGATGACATTCCCACCTATATCCAAATCCTTTAAATCAGGAGGACTGCTGATAAAGGGAAATCATCAAGTTAATGCTGTACACAATGAGGGATCGGAGCAAAGAAGCCTCGAGGGCATTCGCCCTTACGAACCAGGGAGCTTTCTGAATAATTGGACTGTGGAAGACCTTCCTGTAGTCTTTAGGAATTTTTCAAGGTAATTCTCAAAACATGTCTGTTACTCTAGGGCCTAGGGGTAGTAAGATTATATTTGTGAAATAGCCTTATGTTCATCTATAATTATTTAAATAAAACATAACTTTTATCAATTTAAACGAGTATGGTTTCATTTTTATCAACCAATATTCCTTCAAATTCTAGCAATTCTTATTCTTTTATTCATAGCACATAAACAATCATTCTTCGATTCATTCATTCTTTGTATATTCTTTCATACCCCCACAGGTCCCTAGATATCAATGATATGAGCGCTGATACTATAGCTCCTAATTTCTCTGGCGAGCAAGACATGTGTTTAGAGGAACCTCTGGATTTTGAAGATGCTCAAGATTGTGATGTATTTCTCGATCTGTTAAGAATGGTTAAGTAGGAGGAGAAACAAATCATGCCACATGAGAAAGAGGCAATAGAGAATATAGCCCTAGAGGGAGGGAAGGAGTTGAAAATCGAAACCCTAATTGGCGAGGACACAAGGCATGGTCTGGTTGAGTTGCTTAGAGAGTTCAAGGATATCTTCGCCTAGTCATATCAGGATATGCCTGGATTGAACACTGACATTGTAGTACATCGTTTTCTGATAAGACAAGATTGCAAACCAGTCCAACAGAAGTTGCGGAGAATGCGTCCAGATATTGTTCTGAAAATAAAGGATGAAGTCAAGAAGCAGTTTGACGCAGGATTCTTGCAAGAAGTAAAGTTCTCCGAATGGGTAGCTAACATTGTGCCCGTTCCTAAGAAGGATGGGAAGGTACGAATGTGTGTTGATTACAGAGATCTGAACAAAGCAAGCCTAAAGGATAATTTTCCCTTGCCACACATTGACACTTTAGTAGACAACACAACAGGATATTCGTTGTTCTCTTTCATGGATGGTTTTTCAGGATACAATTAGATAAAGATGCATCCAGAAGACATGGATAAGACTACCTTCATAACCTTATGGGGCAACTTTTGCTACAAAGTAATGCCATTTGGATTGAAGAATGCAGGGGCAACATACCAACGAGCTATGGTAAACTTATTCCACGACATGATGCATAAACATATCGAGGTATACGTTGATGATATGATCACCAAGTCGCGAACAGAAAAAGAACACATCGAGGTCTTAAGAAGATTGTTCTTAAGGTTGAGAAAATTTCAGTTGAAGATCAACCCAGCAAAATGCACCTTTGGGGCCAGATCGGGAAAATTATTAGGCTTCGTAGTCAGTGAAAAGGGAATTGAAGTTGACTCAGACAAGGTCAGATCCATACGAGAGTTGCCTCCGCCACGTACTCAGAAAGAAGTTCGAGGATTCCTAGGAAGGTTGAATTACATCGCTCGGTTCATTTCACAATTGACTGAGAAATGTGATCCTATTTTTCGCCTCCTCAGAAAGCACAATCAAGGTACTTGGGATGAAGAATGCCAGAATGCTTTTGAGAAAGTCAAGCAGTATTTGTTGAATGCTCCAGTGTTATCTCCACCTAGCCCGGATAAACCATTAATACTGTATTTATCAGTGTTCAGTAATTCCTTGGGATGTGTGCTTGGTCAACATGACGAGCCGGGGAAAAGGGAGAAGGCAATTTATTATCTCAGTAAAAAATTCACTGACTATGAAATGAGATATTCACCAATTGAAAAGTTGTGTTGTGTGCTAATCTGGACCACCCAAAGATTAAGACAGTACATGTTATACCATACCACTTGGCTCATCTCGAAATTGGATCCATTGAAATACATGATGGAGTTAACGGCTTTAAATGGAAGAATGGCGAGATGGCAAATTTTGCTTTCAGAGTTTGATATAGTCTATGTAAGTCAGAAGGCTATAAAAGGAAGTGCGGTAGCTGATTTCTTGGCTAGTCGAGCTCTAGAGGATTATAAGCCGTTGAACTTTGATTTTCCAAATGAGGAATTAATGTGTATAGCAATGATTGAAAATTCTCCATGGAGGCTTAATTTTGATGGGGCTTCTAATGCAGTTGGGAATGGAATTGGGGTAGTCTTGGTATCCCCTAATGGCGATCATTACCCGTTCACGTGCAAGTTAGACTTTGATTGCACAAATAATATGGCTGAGTATGAAGCATGCATCATGGGACTTCAAGCAGCCATAGGGCGAGGTATAAAAACCCTGGAAGTCTATGGAGATTCGGCGTTGGTAATTATCAGCTTAGAGGTGAATGGGAGACGAGGGACCCTAAATTGATCAATTATCGAAAGATAGTTTTGGGGTTACTTGAGGAGTTTGATGATATCACCTTTAATTATCTCCCACGATATGAAAATCAAATGGCAGATGCTCTAGCAACCTTGGCCTTAATGATTAAGGCAAATAAAGAGGAAGAGATGAGACCAATTCAAATGAGTGTTTATGAAGCTCCAGCTAGCTATTGTAACCTTGAAGAGGAAGAAAAGGATGATAATCCTTGGTATCAGGATATATTGCGATATGTAAGAGATCGTAAATATCCAGAACAGGCAACCGAAAATGATAAACGAACTTTGAGAAGGTTAACTTGTGACTATGTCTTGGACGGGGATGTCCTGTACAATTCTAGGAAAGACCAAATACTTTTGAGATGTGTCAATGCTGTGGAAGCCAAGCTAATTCTAGAGGTTCATGAAGGTGTATGTGGTACCCATGCAAACGGGTTCACGATGGCAAGGCAAATCATGAGGTTTGGCTATTACTGGGCCACTATGGAAGGAGACTGCATCAACTATGCCAAAAAATGCCATAAGTGTCAGATTTATGGGGACAAAAATTCATGTACCGCCTTCACCTTTACATGTCATGACTTCTCCATGGCCTTTCTCCATGTGGGGCATGGATGTTATCGGACCTATATCACCGAAAGTTTCGAATGGACATCGGTTTATCTTCGTGGTAATTGACTACTTTACAAAGTGGGTAGAGGCCGCCTCTTATGCGAATGTGACCAAATCAGCTGTGAGTCGATTTTTGAAGAAGGAAATCATTTGTCGGTATGGAATGCCTGAGAAGATCATATCTGACAATGCATTGAACTTGAACAACAAAACGATAGCGGAGGTTTGCGACCAATTCAAGATCAAACATCACAATTCTTCTCCCTACCATCCAAAAATGAATGGGGCAGTGGAGGCCGCTAATAAGAACATTAAGAAAATAGTGGGAAAGATGACTGAGACTTATAGAGACTGGCATGAGAAATTACCGTTTGCACTCCTCGCCTATCGGACATCTGTCAGAACTTCTACTGGGGCAACTCCGTTCTCGCTAGTTTATGGGATGGAAGCAGTGTTACCTATTGAAGTAGAAATACCTTCTCTTCGAATTTTGATGGAGAAAAAGTTAGATGAAGCTGAGTGGGTTCAATCCCGATATGATCAATTGAACTTAATTGAAGAAAAGAGGCTAAAAGCCATTCGACATGGTCAGATGTATCAGAAGCGAATGATGCGAGCTTATGACAAGAAAGTTTGACCAAGAGAATTCCAGGAGGGAGACCTTGTACTGAAAAAGATCCTTCCTATTCAAAAGGATTTTAGAGGAAAATGGATGCCGAATTGGGAAGGGTCGTATATCGTGAAGAAAGCTTTCTCCGGTGGTGCATTGATCTTAGCGGAAATGGATGGGAAAAGTTTACCCAATCCAGTGAACTCGGACTCAATTAAAAAATACTTTGTCTAAAGAAGAAGAGAATCTAAGGTGAAAACCCGCAAAGGGCGCCTTGAGATTTAAAAAAAATGGAGAGGCCAAGGTGAAAACTCGCAAAGGGCACCTTGTGACCAAAGGGATTTTGAGTTGAAAACCCGAAAGGGCAGCTCAAATATTGAAAGGCATACGGTAATCTTGCTATTATTTGACACAACAAAGAGCGAAGAACGTTGCACACTGGGGCATCAACAGAGTACTTGGGATCTTTTTAACACATGTTGAATTCAAGAAAGACTTCATGGAGCTGGTGTATAGGCATTCAAGCGGCGATATCTAGAGAACCTAACTTTTGTCTTGCTTGCTATCTTTAGATTTTATTTCTTCTAGAAGATAGGCTAGCAGATTAATTCCCTTTTGTATCCTTTTGATAATTCATTCAAATCTATTTATTCTTAAAATTCATTCGTCTTTCACTATTCTTTAAGAATGTTGCATTGAAATAATAATAGATGAGCTAAATATGTTCACAAATGAAGTTTTGCGCATTACTCTGGAATTTCTAGATAATACAAGAAACTAAAATAGGACAATTGTTCGAGAAATCCAAGTAAATAGGGGATGAAGAAACTCGAGGAATTCCTTTCATCCAGTCCAAAAAGGAAAATGGAAAAAACCAATGATTCAATTCTTACAGACATCCTCAGTAGATTATAGTATTGGAGGAAGGTCTACGGGCTGAGCAAGAATGAAATTTTGAACGGTGACACTTAGGATAGAGGTCATATTCACAGCATTTTGCATCATAATACATTTAATTAGGAACATTAGACTCACTTCGAGCATAGCATCCTAATTATCAGGCATAATCATTCTACAGGTTATCAAAGACGGCGTGCTTTAGTCCCCTAAACAGCAGGGTAATAGGCTGCAATATAGCAGATCTAGCTTTCAGATGTTTATACTGAAGCAGATCCAAGATGATTTGGTATTCTTGTGTTTACAAGAAACAAATCGAGGACATAGAAAATTTGACTCTTAGATGTTCTCAACTATAGCAGATCTAGCTTTCAGATGTTTATACTGGAGCAGATCCAAGATGATTGGTATTCTTGTGTTTACAAGAAACAAATCGAGGACATAGCAGATTTGACTCTCAAATGTTCTCAAATATAGCAGATCTAGCTTTCAGATGTTTATACTGAAGCAGATCTAAGATGATTTGGTATTCTTGTGTTTACAAGGAACAAATCGAGGACATAGTAGATTGGACTCTCAAATGTTCTCAAACAAACTCAAGATGATTTGGCATTCTTGTATTTACAAGAAACAAATCGAGGACATAGCAGATTGGACTCTCAGATGTTCTCGAACGAACTCAAGATGATTTGGCATTCTTATGTTTACAAGAAACAAATCGAGGACGTAGCAGATTTGGCTCTCAAATGTTCTCAAACAGACCTAAGATGGTTTGGCATCTTTGTGCTTACAAGGAGCAAATCGAAGACGAAGCTGATTTGGCTTTCACGTGCTTACGTTCAAGAAAATCTAAGATGATTTGGCATCTCTGTATTTTCAGGGAACAAATTGAAGAAGCAAATTTGGTATCTCTGTGTTCGGTGTAGGGCAGATCGAAGATATCAACATGCAAGAAGCAGATAGGTTGAAGATCATTTGAGGAAAAAGATCTCAAAGACTGGACCAAACCGGGCAAATTTGGTCCTTCATAGTCTTTGCTCGATTCCTATTACATAGCAATGAGAAAAGAGGGGCAGCTGTAGTAACCAAAATTTGCCCGGGATTTGAAATTGAAAATAAATAAATAAATAATTGTTTTTAAACAGTTAATATAACAGTCCATTTACATTGGCCCACTGTTGCTACCCAAAACCCAAAGCAGTCTCGTAGCCCAAATACAGCAAACCTAGACCTAAACAGACTCAGGACTAAAGTGGCCCAACTAGCCCAACTCATTACCCCCAGGCATGAAACCCTAGGGTTTCTGCCTATTCCTTCTGGCGCCGCAATGTCTTCTGGAAGCTTCGGGGAGCGTCTGTCCAGTTCCCCGAATCAAGACAGTCATCAATGCTCTGTCTATCAGCGCTGTGACCCTTCAACTTCACCACCATGCATCACGCCACCATCAGCGCGCGAATTATGTCAGAATCATCATACGCCACAATCCAGTGCTAGCCCCATCAGCGCGTGGTCAGGGGTGCTTGAACGAAATCTTCGTGATTCACCTACAAGAAAAGGAAATAAATCAAAGTAAAGAGATTAGAATAGGGTTTGGAAAGAAATCTTTCGATTTCTTTCCAAAATAGGAAGTGGAATAAGGCTATAAAGCCATTCCTCAAATCTGTAAAAAGGGGGGGCGAGGGATATAGAAGAATACACCAAAAAATACTGTACATTGAGTATTTTTAATAATATACTAGAACTATTTCGCAGAGAAACAAAGGTGACCGATTGTTCTTACTTTACCTTTTTTTATTTTTATTTACTTATAAACAGCATGCATGCATTACATCAAAATAGAGGGGAGAAATATACCTTTTAGATTGGCACCGAAAAATGAAGTTTATCAGATCCCGACCGCCGTGTATGGCGGAGTCAGTGATGGCGCGCGAGACTGGGCATGAAGGCCCGATGAACAGAGCAAACTGGCCTAGGGCCAGAGCTCAGAGGGCAGGAAAGCTTCAGAGGATTTCTTCAGGTTTTTTTTTAAAAAAGGATTTCAAAATGATTTTTTTGGTTATATTTTGGCTTATATAGCCTTAGCAGAATGACGCCGTTTCAGCTTAATTCAATAAGCTTAAAACGACATCGTATTAAGGAGGGGATCCGCGCGTTGACCCGATTACCAGGGAAGGATCCGCGTGTTTTGGAAATTGGGTTAATTACCCAATCGATCCTTCCATCCTTTTCTAGTTTATAATTACGCCTTATTTTATTTATGATTTGGCCCTATTGTTTTATTTTAGTTTCAATTTAGTCCTAATAGCTACTACATTCTGGAAACGGCGCCGTATTGGGAATACGGTGATTTGCCCGATGAGTCTCTTTTGTTTTACGTGTGTTTCAAATAGGACCTTATTTCAATTTTATTCCTTTCAAAATTTGCCCATTAATTTTGCTAAACTCTAAATTTAGTCCTATATTTATTTTATTATTCTATATATATTTTATTATTTGTTTTATTTTAATTTTACTTCCATAAAATTATTTTATAAGTATTATTTTTATATGTATTATAATTGTTTATTATATATTAATTCTCTCATAATTATTATTTTTATATATATTATTATATTTTACATATATTATATATTTATTTTTACATATTATTTTTACATATAAATTTTCATTATTATATGCTATATTAATTATATTATTTCCCATATATTTTATTATATAATATTTATTATGTTTTACTTGTTTATTGCTTATTATTTTATATATATATGTTACGTATATTACATATTACCAATTATATTATTTATGTTTATATTATATATATTATTTAAAATTTGTAAATTATTATTATTAAATCATATTTTTAACTCATATTATATACACATTTCATTAGTAATTATTTATTTATTTATTATATATATCATTTCATTTTAAATTTATATTATGAATTCTCTTACATACTTTCAAGCCAATATATTACCATATAATTATTATTCTTTTATAAATATTCTTGTTATTATATATTATATATTATATATTATATATTAAATACTATTTTAAAATTGTTATGAGATATCTTATTTTAATTACATGCATATTTTGTTAGCAATCAATCATTTTATTTTTTATTAGTTCTTTTGTAGATTTTATATTGTATGTAACATGTATGTGTTAAGTGTTATTTTTATTATTATATGTTATATTTTGTAGACATGTACATTGATATTATACTTTTATTTGCACGTCATATATTATTTAATTATTGCTTTCTTATATATCATGCATTATTTAATTATTACCTTGTATATTTGTATATTTTGTTTATTCATTCTCAGTACATGCTATATATATCTTTGTATGCATATTGTTAATATTTGCCATGTATATATAATTTTTATGCATCTAATGCGATCTTCATATTATTGCTATCATTTTGTTAAAATACATGTATTATTTATTTACTTCAATAACATGTTACTATGTATGATTTATAGTACAATATAATTCCCCACGCATCTTTTTTAAAAAATAAGGCCCCAAAGTTTTCAAAAAAAAAATACAAAGGCAATGCTTGGTGTTTGGAAATTTCGAGAAAGTAGTGCCCTAACTTATTGGGTTGCAACTTTTCTCGTTAAGTTCGAATAATCAAGTACCCTTCTTAAGTTTTTAAATGTTTGCAAAACGTGAGCTATTGTCTTGGAATTGCAAAATAATATGTCCTAACTTATTGGATGTAGCGTTTTGTTGTTTCGAGATAGGGATTTCTAAAAAGCCAATTTAGTGTCAATACTTTGATACGAATGAACTTTAATTTACAAAAAAAATCAAACTATACTAATTTAAAGAGGATTACATCTTAAAACTTTTTGAATTTCCGACATTAAAGACATTTGATAATCAGTTAGGTACCAATTTTTTTGAGGCGTTACGAGGGTGCTAGTCCTTCCTCGTACGTAACCGACTCCCGAACCTGTTCTTTTATTTCGTGGACCAAAACTAATAATTTTAAAACAAAATGTTTTAAAGGTGATCCAATCACACCTAAAAAGATTGGTGGAAACTCCCGTTTTGGTTTTTTTAAAAAAATCGATTCCCATTTTCTAAAACTCGATTTGAAAATGGTTTTGACAATGCTCATTTTCATTTCTTACAAATCATATAACATGAATTGAATTCACATCTCATCAATTTCATGTAAGTACCTGTACCACTCACAATATGGTCATAACCTTTCTCGTTTAGAACCATAACTCTCACCATTGAACAATTCGAAAAGCTATTGGATATTCACTAAGCCTCAAACATAAGGTATAATGCCGATGCCATGTCCCAGACATGGTCTTACACTAGCTCATCCATCAAGTTGATGTCATGTCCCAGACATGGTCTTACACTGACTATCGAAATCAAGGCCGACGCCATGTCCCAGACATGGTCTTACACTAGCTCTCACATATCCGTGCCGATGCCATGCCCCAGACATGGTCTTACACTAGCTTACAATAACCCATACGTCATGGCATAAATATCCGATTTATTCCCTATGATTCAAAAGGGAATTCTACTATCTCAATTACTGTTTTGCATTCTCATTTCCACAATCAAGCATTTCATGCTATATTAATTCTGCACATAATAATAACAATGTAATTGTATTATTTACATACAATTTATTCATTTCAATGGAATATCATATTCAATCAAATCTCCAAGCATTCAATCAGCACATAAATGTCATTTACATTTGACATCACTTTCTCCTATACAATATCATCAACATAAACTTTAATACAATCATGACAAGATAGATTTTCAAGTATAATAACAATAGCATAAATATCATGCTCATTTAATCACACAGACTTACCTCACATGAAATTTCGACTAATTATTCTCTTTTTGTCTTTAACCACGCACTTTCTCGATTTAAGCCCAATTCTCAATTTTCTTGATCTAAAATGATGAAATTCACTCATTTAATTAATGTACTAATCATTTCGGACCTAAAATATATTTTGGAAAAATTCAAATTTTTGCCCCTAAACTTTTGCATAATTACGAATTTACTCTAAGGCTTGGAAATTGAAATTTATTAGATTTCTATAAGATTTAAGACATGTTGAACATTTTTCTCTTTTATGGAAACCTCAAATTCTCACTATTTCATGCTTTTATAAACTTTAACAACTTTTACTAATTAACCCGTTTTAACCATTTTCAACGAAAATCAATTAACAAAAATCGTTCTCCTAACCTCAAGCATCTTTATTCTTCCATTAAACATCAAAATGCACAATTATCTAGTATTGGTCAATTTTTTTAAACTTCATTTTTCATGCAAATAAATGGTAGAAATAGAAAGGTTAAGCTTTTAGGATCTCAAAAATACGAATAAAATTAAAAACGAGGGGCTCAAATGCACATACAACTGAGCTTTAAAAAGCTTGAAACCGTAGCCATGGAGTCATGTAAATTTCGACAGCCATATGAAGAAGATGAGCAGAGTTTTGGGCTTTTATTTTGTCTTTTATGCCTTAAAACACCCAAATGACCAAAATGCCCTTTTTGCTAACCCTTAAATTTACACTTCCATGTCTTGTTTTGTCCATACCAAAATATGATGGTCTTTTTGCCATTTAAAGACCTCTAGTTTAAACCCCCATTTCAAGCAAGTACTTATATTCTAGAACTCATATTTTGCAATTAATGTTATTTAATCCCAATAATAAAATTGGGCAATTTATCAATAAAATTTACTTAACAAAATTTGCTCACAATCACTCAAACATATCATTGACTCTAAAATAGTCATAAAATAAATATTTCTACTTCGAATTTGTGGTCTCGTAACCACTGTTCTGACTAGGCCCTATTTCAAGCTATTACAATTCTCCCCCCTAGGGATTTTCATCCCCAAAAGTCTTACAGGAAAGTGGTTTTGGTATTCACATAAACTTTTCTTTCCCATAATCATTGTTAAAGAACTTTCACTCGAATGTGTCCCTAATACTTATCTCTTTACTTTCCCATATCAGTATCATAAGTGATTTGTAACGCCCCGTACCCGAGACCGTCGCTGGAGTCGAACACGAGGTGTTAACAGACTTAATTCATTACTTAAACAGCTCAAACAATTTATTTTTAAAATTTCCAGTCAAGCTAGCAATCTGTGTCACAGTCGCTTAAAAATTCATATCTCGAGTTACGAAACTCGAAATCCAATTCTGTAAATTTTCCCTGAAACTAGACTCATATATCTATTTACTAATTTTTTCTAGAATTTTTGGTCAAGCAAATTAGTACAGTTTATTAGTTAAAATCTCCCCTGTTTCAGGGTTCGACTACTCTGACCTCTGTGTATTACTAATCAGATATCTCTCTGTACAGAGCTTCAATGACTATGCCGTTTGTCTCTAATAAAACTAGACTCAATAAGGAATTTTTACATATAAATCATGACTTCTAATTATCTTTGTAAAATTTATGGTGAATTTCCAAAGTCAGAACAAGGGATCCAGAAATCGCTCTGGCCCTGTTTCACAAAAATTTAAACATCTCATAAAATATAGCTCATATACCTGTTTCGCTTCTTCCATATGAAAATAGACTCATCAAGCTTCGATTCCATAACTTATTCATTATTAATTCCATTTCTACTATTTTTAGTGATTTTTCAAATTCACGTCACTACTGCTGTCTGAATCTATTTTATGGTAAATTTTACCTATTTCATGGTTTCCATGGATTAGCTAGCAATTTGACATACATAACACCAAATATGATCATGATTAGCCATTCCAATGGCTAATCATTACCAAGCATTTCCATACCACTCAATAACCATATCATAAGACCATATATACAAAATGATTATAATGCTATACATGCCATACTCAAAATATACAAGTCATTATGCCAAGATGGTATACGGATAGTGTGAGCGAGCCTCCGACCGTTCCTGATTTCCGAGCTGGCTTGTCAAAACTACAAGGAATGAAAAGGAGGGAGTAAGCATAAATGCTTAGTAAGTTCACATGCAAATAGCAAGTAACACAACTATATAAGCAAACATAAAACATCATTTGCATAATCATCACCGAGATATTCATATCACATTTTCATTTATCATCTTACCATATTGTTGTTATATTGAGTTTTCAACCCGAGGGTTAAGTACATACCTATTCAAAGTACCCATTTCACAATACTTACCAATACATCCCTTTCATCTTGAGTATTCCTCCATTTCAGTAGAACTTTACCCGTTGAACACATCGGAATATAATTCGGATACATGGAAAGTTTGCACATAAGTGCCACATATGTAGCCAAGCTACCATGTAACCCGCCCATAAGTGAACTCGGACTCAACTCAACGAGCTCGGGCGTTCGCATCCATAAGTGAACTCGGACTCAACTCAACGAGCTGGATGCCTAGTTACATCTCTCGAACTCAGACTCAACTCAACGAGTTCAGACATTTGCATCCATAAGTGAACTCGGACTCAACTCAACGAGTTCGGATGCCCAAACATCCTAGTGACATGTCACTTGTATCCTAATCTATTCCTAAGGTTCAAACGGGCGTTTTCCTTGATCACACATCTTTGCCATCTTCCACGGAATATCGAAATTGATACTTCAGTGATGGTTCATACTCATCAAGTAATTCACATAATTACATATTATTCAACAATAACCACAAAGCATAATATTTCATGATAATAATCAGCATCATATCATATAAACAACATTAAATTGCTTAAAATGACAATTATGTTACTACATTTACACATGAACTTACCTCGTATGCGAAAATGGCTACTTTTACCATTTCGTCCACAACTTGGTATTTTCCCCATTTTAGCCCGAATTTCAGTTTTCCTTGCTCTATCATTTAAAATATAGTCTAATTAGGACTCACATTATTCAAATTGACCCAAAATCATATTTTGGAAAAATTACAATTTTGCCCCTAAACTTTTACATATTTACATTTTTGTCCCAAAGCTCGTAAATTAAACTTCAGCCTATTTTCTTATGTTTCATGACATGCTGATCATTTTTCCCTTCTATGGAAACATCAAATTCTCACTCTAACATGTACTTATGATATTAGGTATTTTTATCGATTAAGCCCTTTTGCTCGTTTTCACTTAAAACCGAGTAGCATAAGTTGTCTAACATAATATAAAACCTCATATTCTATCATAAAACACCAAAATACACAAATTTCACCTATGGGTATTTTTCCAAATATGAACCCTAGGTTGAATTATTGCTAGCATAAGCTTAATCGAGCTACCCGGACTCCAAAAACGTAAAAATCGTTAAAACGAGGCTAGAACGGACTTACAATCGAGCTTGGAAGCTTGAAAAACCCTAGCCATGGTTTCTCCTTGCTACATTCGACCATGGGGTTGAAGATGAGCAAAATTGGCTTTTAATTTTGTATTTTAATTCATTTTACCCCTAAATGACCAAAATGCCCTTACTACTAAACTTTCCAAAAATTCCATCCATGTCCAATTTTTGTCCATAGACTTAGAAATTGGTAAAATTGCTATTTAAGACCTCCTAACTAATATTTCAAAACAATTTCATACTAGAAACTTCTAGAATGCAAGTTTTGCAAATTATTCGATTTAGTCCCTAATTTCAATTTAAGCACTTTATGCATAAAATTTCTTCACGAAATTTTCACACAATCATGCAATCATATCATAGACCTCAAGATAATCATAAAATAATTATTTCTATCTCGGATTTTGTGGTCACGAAACCACTATTCCGACTAGGCCCAAAATCAGGATATTACACGATTTATCACTATACTATACCTCGGTTGAATTTTAACATCAACTTAAGAGTTCGTATACACAAAGGTCTCATATATGCCATCATGTCACATATACACACATACTTGAATCTTTTCGAATTCGAATAATAAAAACTAGTCAGTTCATCCTGGCCTTACACTCTCTATTTCACACAATCCGATTAATGATACTTGTATTCCGAGAAATCCGACAATCCTAAAGACACGAAGTCTCATCAATCTGACGAGATGGAATTCAATACATACCAACATGATTTACAGATCTCACCAAACATTTAACAATAAGCTACATGACATTTTTTTCCTCTTTTCAAGAGAGAAATAATTCTGATAGGGCCTCGAGAATAATCCTTTCTCATTTCTATTCTAATATCGCACTAGAGAAGATAATTCCGGTAAAACCTGATGTTCGGATCTAACCCTGTTAACAACTCAAATCTTTCGGTGGTATCGAATGCTCTAAGCTATCACATTATCTTATTGTCTTAAACACATCACAATTCATACAACAGTGCCTCACTGAAAATTAAAAAGTCTCTGCCCAAGTGCAGACTAGACCAGTTCAAATGCTTCGGTTAATAATATTCTAATCTGTCCAAGTTTTGCTAATCATGGATTAAGCCATTCAACTTTCATAAGACGAAAATTTTATCAGACAATCATTTAGAATTCACTCGTCATACTAAACAAAGGCCATTTTACTTGCATTAGCTCAAATAACCAATATATCTCAACTGAAGACTTTAGCTTTGATTAACTTACTTGAGAAAAGCGATCTATCATACCAATTGAAATTCAAAATTTTCATCACTTATGCCTTTGCCGATGTCAAATCCTTACACGCAAATTAGAGAAATCCCAAGGTACGATACTATGTCAGAAGACCAAAAACAAACTCTTAAGGAAATATGAAAGACCTCAATAATTCTTCAGAGAGAAAAAGTCCAGAAGAAAACATCATTTCATCCTACTGGAATCAAATGCAACAATTAAGGGAAAAGAATTATAGCATCATTTGCACTTTCTCATAAGTTCCCAATAAACTGAATATAACAGAATACCAGAGAGAAGTAGAACAAAACAGATTATAACCCGGTCAGGCCGATAATACCTTTGTCTGACATTTAGATCAGATAGCATTCTCATATAATAATAATTTTATCAGAAGATGATAGCCACTATAATACTTCGGAGAACAATGATCTCTTAAAATATATCAAGTAAGACAGCCATCATCTACTCACTATGAGTTCCATACTCAGACATTTCATGTTTCAAATATTATTCCTCTAACTATTTCTGTTATTACAAATCCCATACTGTTACACTTTCTCAACCTCGTACCTAAGTAATTCGATTTACCAAAGTGCATTTCTTCCCTAACTGTGACAGTGCATAATTCACAGAATCTTTATGTCAACCTAATACTTTTCTAGCTTATGCTTACTTATCAACTCATTCTCAATCTCTAATCGTGTTTATAGATATTTCTCCACTCAACTCTTTAGTTTCATACTTGTGAATTTATTCACTGCAATTCTTGTGAAATTCCATTACAATACACCACTCTGGTAAGGGGATAAGGTTGTAGGGCCTCTGACCCGACTCTCATATACATACACATGTAGCACAACTTTCATCATCATAACAACATCATCAAAATCATATCATTCATTTCAGACAGGCCGACATTCATATTTGTTTTACACCAACTTTCCAGTTATCTAAGCACATGTATTCACTCGAACAAATCAATCATGTACACCATGGGATTATCAATCAATTATAGATAAGCTCATTATACCATCACACATCCTATTTCATGTTTCTCATATCACAAATGTGTACATATACATTTCTCAAATTCTTGTTCGTACCTTTTCGAATTTCAACTCTTCATAACTGCACTTTATTGAGTACTTTAGCATCATTATCTACGTGATCGGGTGTAGTTCAGTTGGAGAGTACCTTGCCCACACAAGATAGTTCTCATTCGCGCGGGGAGACATCACACTATCATAAACTTGTGGAATGTATAGCTAGACTCTTACACGTGCTAGCTTAGACCGAGAACTAGCTAAACCATGCTTTGATACCACTAAATGTAACACCCCTTACCCATGTCTGACATCGGAACAGGGTACGAGACATTACCAAACTTAAACATACACATTCATGGAAAAATCGGGCCATAAAATCTCTTTTAATTCAAAATCTTTCAAACACATGCATGTCGTCCCTTATTTGGGTCTACGAAGCCCAAAACGTTCATCGGAGTTGATTCGGGACTAAACCAAAATCTTTGAAAAATTTCAGGAAAACATAGGAAATTTTCCCAAGAAATAGGGTCACACGCCCGTGCGGATATAGGGACACGCCCGTATCCTCAGATCGTGTAACTCTCTGTTTATGACTTTAGCATGTACATTGAACCACACGGTCGGGCCACACACCCGTGTCTCCAGGCAGTGGCCCTCACACGCTTGAGACACACGGCCGTGTCTCAGCCCGTGTGGCCAACACTTAGGCTATTTTCCAAGCCTTCATGTTACCCATAATCTCTTACAACCTTATGCACATCAAAATCGCAAATCATGGCATCATTTTAGTAATTAAACACTCTTTATTAAGATATATCCTTAACATTAACAAATCTTCTTACAAGTAATGCATCTACTCATGCAATACCAAGTCTAGATTCCTTACTTCACATTCATAAGACTGGTCATTTTGATGACCATTTTTACCATTATACTATGGTTACCAACTTATCCATCAAGCACTCATGTTCAATCATTATCACGTTGTGTATATAACATACAATTACCACATAGCTATGACCACCTCAATTGGTCATAGAGCATACATCCAACACACATGTCATATTACTAACCATGCATGGCAAACAAACATAATCACATTATAAACATTAGACATGACATGAATAGCTAGGCTTACAAGCCATAATCAATATGAGCCACATCTCATGGCCATATGCATATAACTCAATCTAAGCCAACACATTTGGCCAAAGCAAAATAATGCATGTCAATCAACTAGATCCCTGTACATGCCACTCACTTGAAAATTCTAATATATACTTCATTTTTTCCAAAGGTAGCGAGTTGATAGTGTGATGCTGCCTCCGACGATCTCCAACTCCGAGTTAACCTAAAAACACTAAAGGAAAGGAAAGGAATGGAGTAAGCTTTATAGCTTAGTAAAACCATATGAAAATAATAAGTAACTTATCAACTTGCTTCTCATGGTAATACAACCCTATTTGCATTTTTACTCATGTTCCAGCCAAGCTGTTTTCTCGAGTCACAGTCACTAAATTATTTATATCTAGAGCTATAGAACTCCAAATTAAGTTACACTAATTTTCCCTAAAAAACTAGACTTACATATCTTATTACCATTAAATTTTTAAAATTTTTGGTTCATCCAATTAGTATAGTTTATTCCTTAAAGTTACCCTTTTTTGCTGTCTGACAGTTCTGACCCCTCTTAACTAAAAATTAATTATCTCATAATAAGGGACTCGGATGATGTTCCTGTCTATTTCTCTTCAAATTAGACTCATTAATAATTCTAATAATATAAATTATAACTCATAACTATTTTTTTACAATTTTCAATTATTTTCTCAAATTAGAACAGGGGATTTCAAAGTCATTCTGACTCTGTCTCACAACAATTTAAATATTTCATAATATAAAACTCTTTTGCTTACACCATTTCTTCTATGTGAAATTAGACTCATTAGGCTCTAATTTAATATTTTATTTATCCTCTGACCCAATTTCCACAATTTTTTTGTGGATTTTCAAAGTTGGACTATGGCTGCTGTCCAAAACTATTTTAGTGTGAATTAGCGATACTAAGTTTATCACACCATATTAATTCACTTTCACCATATTGGTAAGGTTACATATTCATACATCATATGTATAGACCTATAATCACAAGGTCATTACAAAATCATTCTCATAAGCATGAATTACCTATTTACATCTTCACTAAAGGTGCATCATAAACTGAAATCATTTCTCATGAGCTTGGCATACATACTTGTGTTACTCAACATGCTTGTAGTAACCAAAATTTTCCCGAGAATTTAAATTGAAAATAAATAAATAAATAATTGTTTTTAAACAGTTAATATAACAGTCCATTTACATTGGCCCACTGTTGCTACCCAAAACCCAAAGCAGTCTCGTAGCCCAAATACAGCAAACCTAGACCTAAACAGACTCAGGACTAAAGTGGCCCAACTGGCCCAACTCATTACACCCAGGCATGAAACCCTAGGGTTTCTGCCTATTCCTTCTGGCGCCGCAATGTCTTCTGGAAGCTTCGTGGAGCGTCTATCCAATTCCCCGAATCAAGACAGTCAACAATGCTCTGTCTATCAGTGCTGTGACCCTTCAACTTCACCACCATGCATCGCGCCACCATCAGCGCGCGAATTACGTCAGAATCATCATACCCCACAATCCAGTGCTAGCCCCATCAGCGCGTGGTCAGGGGTGCTTGAACGAAATCTTCGTGATTCACCTACAAGAAAAGGAAATAAATCAAAGAAAAGAGATTAGAATAGGGTTTGGAAAGAAATCTTTCGATTTCTTTCCAAAATAGGAAGTGGAATAAGGCTATAAAGCCATTCCTCAAATCTGTAAAAAGGGGGAGGCAAGGGATATAGGAGAATACACCAAAAAATACTGTACATTGAGTATTTTTAATAATATACTAGAACTATTTCGCAGAGAAACAAAGGTGACCGATTGTTCTTACTTTACCTTTTTTTATTTTTATTTACTTATAAACAGCATGCATGCATTACATCAAAATAGAGGGGAGAAATCTACCTTTTAGATTGGCACCGAAAAATGAATTTTTTCAGATCTCGACCGTCGTTTATGGCGGAGTCAGTGACGGCGCGCGAGACTGGACATAGAGGCCCAATGAACAGAGCAAACTGGCCTAGGGCCAGAGCTCAGAGGGTAGGAAAGCTTTAGAGGATTTCTTCAGGTGTTTTTTCTAAAAAGAATTTCAAAATGATTTTTTTGGTTATATTTTGGCTTATATAGCCTTAGCAGAACGACGCCGTTTCAGCTTAATTCAATAAGCTTAAAACGACATCGTATTAAGAAGGGGATCCGCGCGTTGACCCGATTACCCGGGAAGGATCTGCGTGTTTTGGAAATTGGGTTAATTACCCAATTGATCCTTCCATCCTTTTTTAGTTTATAATTACGCCTTATTTTATTTATGATTTGGCCCTATTGTTTTATTTTAGTTTCAATTTAGTCCAACAGCTACTACATTCTGGAAACGGCGCCGTATTGGGAATAGGGTGATTTGCCCGATGAGTCTCTTTTATTTTACGTGTGTTTCAAATAGGACCTTATTTCAGTTTTATTCCTTTCAAAATTCGCCCATTAATTTTGCTAAACTCTAAATTTAGTCCTATATTTATTATATTATTCTATATTAATTATATTATGGATTGATGTTTTTGCCTTAAGTTTATATGGATTGATGGTTTTCCCTAGGGCTTTGGGATATGTGGATGAGGCAACCACGGATCTTTTTCATCGACTCAGTAAAAAGGTCACTTTTGTTCCTGCAATTCTGGCAGAAACATTCAGGTCTTTAGGTGCATGTAGGAGGGCTGGTGCTGGCAGGTTTATAGGATGTGCTCAGTTACTTTTGGCTTGGTTCTACAGTCATTTTCGGTTGATAGATAGGGTGGTTTGTCGGATTTTCTTCGAGGATTATTCACCGTTGAAAGATATAGTAGCTTCAGCTAGGAGAGTTGATGTGCCAGAAGAAAATTGGATGGCGCTATTTCAGAATCTTCTGTCGAAAGATGTCGAGTGGAGGGCTCCATGGATAAGGCCTGGCGAGGTTCTTTACCGATGTGGCAGTTTTGATTGGGTACCCCTATTGGGAATTTGGGGTGCCATTGGTTATGCCCCATTGCTTGTACTAAGGCAGCATGGGTTGAGACAGTTCGTGCCAGCGACTCATGGGTTGGCTCAAAGTGAATTTGTATACAGAGGAGCCGATTACAAGAGGAGGGTTAGCGAAATTTCTAGTGCTTGGAAGAAGACTTGTCGATTGAAAGGAATAGCTATTAGCCCTGCTACCACGCCAGAATTTGTTGAATGGAGAGGCAGAAGGGTGAATGATAATATCCCTAAGCCGAATATGGAAGGAGCTCGACCAATGGAGGAATATTGCGAGCAAGGCCCTCAGAGTTAGAAATTATGAAGCAGGAGTTCGAGAGAAAAAGCTCGGACTTTGAGAAAAGGATAGAAAAGCTCGAAGAAGAGAATATGTACTTGAGTTTGGACGTCGAGGTTCAAAAGATGGAGGCTGAGAAAGAAAGGAAAGAAAAGAGGAAGATTGAGGAAGATCGAGATGATCTAAAAGAGCATTACAAAAGGGCACAAGTATCCTTGAGAAGGGCGAGAGTAGGAGGATCTTCGGAGCAGTTGCAGAAAGAAGTTCAAGAGGAAAAGGCTAGAGCCGAGTATTGGGAGAGGAAGTTCCAAGAGATGCAAGTGCAGAATTTGACATTAGAGGAAGAGAATAAAGGATTAAAGACTAAGGTGATTGAGCTTGGAAGATCCCTGCGTTGGCACCAAAACCATAATTCTACGATCGAGTTAAAGGAGCTAAAGAGCAAGGTCGAGGAGTTGGAGGTAGCATTGCATGATGGTGAACTTTGGGTTGAGCAGCTCAAGGCACAAGAAGATTATCTAAAGGGAGAGCTACATCAGGCTAGAGGACAGGTCAGAGAAAGGGATCATGTCATTGGAGAGGCCATAGCCCAGATTCGAGAGGTTGCTGAATATATGCAAGACTTGGCAATTTGAGCTGATGTATTGAGTCTGATGTATTCATCATCGTCGGATGTAGGACGAGAGTTAGCCCTTTTATTAGATAGAGTTAAAGCTTTGGGCCTTAGGGAAAAAGTGTATTTTTGATCCTCTTATATGTAAAGATATTCTTCTTCTAAATAAAATTTTCTAAATGAAGTTGAACCAGAATCGATATTCTTTTTGCATTTATGCATTTGCATTTCATAGCATTTCATCACATCATTTGCATTCAAAGTTATAGAAAGACCCTGATTAGTTAAAGTTTACTTTCAAAGGTAGAAAAGAAAATCTGGAAATCAGACATCCTTACGGCACTCGCACTAAAACTAAGAACATGGATCAAAGGATTGAGCAGTTGCAAAAGGATATGCAAGACCAGTTGCAAGAACAGTTGGCCAAAATGCAGAATGAGATGAGGGAGCAAATGTTGGAAGCTCAGAGGAACATGATGGCTGAAATGGCTCAGTTACTAAGAGCCACTGATAAGGGAAAGGCTCCTATGGCTATCACTAAAGAGGAAAATGAAGGTCCACCTCCAGGTTTTACTCTACCTCATGTGCCACTACAAACTGAGGCATCTCCTAGAAGGCCATCTGTCACTGTGAGGCCTCAACATGGGCCGATTGATGCTGGTATCCATAGCAATTTCCCAGCTGGTTCAGGATTTAATTTGGGTGACAATCCTACTAATCCTCTCGTTCCTGATCTAGATATGGTGGAAAAGGAGGATTTAAAAGCTGAAGCTGCAAGGCAGTTGGATGAATGCTGCAGATGGCTAGAAGAAAAGTTCAAGGCTTTGGAAGGCACTTGCAATCATCATGGGATTGATGCCAAAGATTTAAGTCTAGTCCCAAACCTAGTGCTGCCTCACAAATTCAAAATGCCGGAGTTTGAAAAGTACAATGGTACTACTTTCCCGGAGGCCCACATCACAATGTTCTACAGAAGAATGACGGGGTATGTAAACAATGACCAGCTGTTGATTCATTTTTTTCAAGATAGTTTAGTGGGAGCAGCAGCTAGGTGGTACAATCAGTTGAGCCAGGCCAGAATAAATTCATGGAGGGATCTTGCACAAGCCTTCATGCAACAATATAACCATGTGACTGATATGACGCCGGACAGGATCACACTTTAGAATATGGAGAAAAAGCCTAATGAAAGTTTTTAGGCAATATGCACAACGATGGAGGGAGGTGGTAATGCAAGTACAACCACCATTGTTAGAAAAGGAAACCACCATGTTATTTATCAACACTTTGAAAGCGCCATTCATCACTCACATGATTGGAAGCACCACGAAAAGTTTCGCGGATATAGTTATGGCAGGAGAGATGATTGAGAACGCCATAAGGGGTGGTAAAATTGAGGGGGAAGTGGTCAAAAGATCGGCCCAAAGAAGAAAAGACAATGAGGTGAACAACACAAGCAGCTTCAATTCGAAAGTAGTCACGGTTAGTCAACCCAAAGTAGCCACAGTTGGGCAACAGGGCTCTCAAAAGCAGGAATCTAGCACTAGGCATGAGAGGATGCAATTTACACCTATACCTGTGACATATCGGGAGCTTTATTAAAACTTATATGATGCACATGCTATAGCCCCTTTCCACTTGAAACCATTACAGCCTCCATATCCTAAATGGTACGATGCAAATGCTAGATGTGAGTATCATGCTGGAATATCGGGGCACTCAATTGAAAATTGTATTGGATTCAAGAAAGCCGTAGATAGATTGATCAAGAATGGGGTTTTGAAATTTGAGAGTACCCCAAGTACTGAGAACCCTTTGCCAAACCATGACCATCAAGGAATGAATGCCATTAGTAAGGCTAGTGAAAAAAGGATAAAGGAAAATGTCACTGAAGTAAAGACGCCTTTGAGAATAATTTGGAATGTGATGGCGAAGAGAGGGATAATAACCTCTGAGGAAGGAAAAGAATAAGTGGGGGACTACTTTGAGTTCCATGGAAGGGAGGGTCATGAGATCCAAAATTGTGAAGAATTCAAAGACTTGGTACAAGGCTTCATTGATAATAAAGAGCTACAAAATTTTGAAGGTAGCTCTTATGAAAGAGAAATAAGCGCATTAGAAGATGTACAACAAGGAACCAATCGGCCAAGAATTATTATTTCCTTGCCAGGGACTAATAAAGTGGGGGCGCAAAACAGGCCCAAAGTAGTCATCCATAAACCCACGCCTTTCCCCTACAAAGATGACAAGAGGGTGCCATGGAGTTACGACTGTGGTGTAACAGTACCCAAAGAGGAGAGTATAGCCAGTGCATCTAGGGATGTACAGAATGAAGGTTCCTATACAAGAAGTGGGAAACGTTATGATGAGGGGGGTATCAGAGTGGAGCCCACAAAAACAAAAGATATTGATGTTGAGAAAAAGAGCGAAGTACCCATCAACGAGCCGGTAAGGGAGGAGGAGGCCAAGAAATTTCTAAAGTTCCTTAAGCATAGTGAATATAGTGTGGTCGAGCAGTTGCGTAAGTAATCAGCGCGCATATCAGTATTAGCCTTGCTTCTAAGTTCTGAGGTGCATCGGGAGGCATTGTTGAAGGTACTTAATGAGACATATGTCACACACGACATATCTGTTAATAAGTTAGACCGGTTGGTAAGTAATATCAGTGCTGATAATTTCATCTATTTCAATGATGATGAGATTCCACCTGGGGGCATAGGGTCAACAAAAGCCCTGTATACACAATTCCAAGTGTACTCGTGGATAATGGGACTGCTTTGAACGTCCTGCCGCTATCCACCTTGAACAGATTGCCAATTGACAGTTCGCATATGAAAACGTGTCATAATGTGGTAAGAGCCTTTGATGGAACTGAAAGAAAAGTAATGGGACGAATTGATATCCCTCTAGAAATTGGGCCGAATACGTATGAAGTTGATTTCCTAGTGATTGATATCAAGCCCTCCTACAATTGTTTATTGGGGAGACCATGGATACACTCGGCAGGAGCTGCGCCCTCTTCATTGCACCAAAAATTGAAGTTAGTGACAGATGGTCGCTTAATAACCATCAATGCAGAAGAGGACATCATAGCGGCAGTTACCAGCAAGACCCCTTATGTTGAGGCAAATGAAGAGGCTATTAAATGTTCTTTCTTCTCTTTAGAGGTCATTAATGCCACCTTCATTTTGGAGGGAAGCAAAGTGCCGGAACCCAAAATGTCTGAAGCCACGAGGATGGCCCTACAAATGATGATGGGGAAAGGAGCATTGTAGGGAAGAGGGCTAGGAAGACAGTTGCAATGAGGGTTCAAATCCCAAAACTGATTGAGAAGAAGGACCGCTTTGGCTTGGGCTTCAAGCCAGACCACAAGCACAAGAGGCAGGAAATAGAGAAACGCCAAGCGAGAAGAAAGGCGCGTTTGAATGGAAGAGAAGTTGAGTGGGAACCGATGACATTCCCACCTATATCCAAATCCTTTAAATCAGGAGGACTGCTGATAAAGGGAAATCATCAAGTTAATGCTGTACACAATGAGAGATTGGAGCAAAGAAGCCTCGAGGGCATTCGCCCTTACGAACCAGGGAGCTTTCTGAATAATTGGACTGTGGAAGACCTTCCTGTAGTCTTTAGGAATTTTTCAAGGTAATTCTCAAAACATGTCTGTTACTCTAGGGCCTAGGGGTAGTAAGATTATATTTGTGAAATAGCCTTATGTTCATCTATAATTATTTAAATAAAACATAACTTTTATCAATTTAAATGAGTATGGTTTCATTTTTATCAACCAATATTCCTTCAAATTCTAGCAATTCTTATTCTTTTATTCATAGCACATAAACAATCATTCTTCGATTCATTCATTCTTTGTATATTCTTTCATACCCCCACAGGTCCCTTGATATCAATGATATGAGCGCTGATACTATAGCTCCTAATTTCTCTGGCGAGCAAGACATGTGTTTAGAGGAACCTCTGGATTTTGAAGATGCTCAAGATTGTGATGTATTTCTCGATCTGTTAAGAATGGTTAAGTAGGAGGAGAAACAAATCATGCCACATGAGAAAGAGGCAATAGAGAATATAGCCCTAGAGGGAGGGAAGGAGTTGAAAATCGAAACCCTAATTGGCGAGGACACAAGGCATGGTCTGGTTGAGTTGCTTAGAGAGTTCAAGGATATCTTCGCCTGGTCATATCAGGATATGCCTGGATTGAACACTGACATTGTAGTACATCGTTTTCTGATAAGACAAGATTGCAAACCAGTCCAACAGAAGTTGCAGAGAATGCGTCCAGATATTGTTCTGAAAATAAAGGATGAAGTCAAGAAGCAGTTTGACGCAGGATTCTTGCAAGAAGTAAAGTTCTCCGAATGGGTAGCTAACATTGTGCCCGTTCCTAAGAAGGATGGGAAGGTACGAATGTGTGTTGATTACAGAGATCTGAACAAAGCAAGCCTAAAGGATAATTTTCCCTTGCCACACATTAACACTTTAGTGACAACACAACAGGATATTCGTTGTTCTCTTTCATGGATGGTTTTTCAAGATACAATTAGATAAAGATGCATCCAGAAGACATGGATAAGACTACCTTCATAACCTTATGGGGCAACTTTTGCTACAAAGTAATGCCATTTGGATTGAAGAATGCAGGGGCAACATACCAACGAGCTATGGTAAACTTATTCCACGACATGATGCATAAACATATCGAGGTATACGTTGATGATATGATCACCAAGTCGCGAACAGAAAAAGAACACATCGAGGTCTTAAGAAGATTGTTCTTAAGGTTGAGAAAATTTCAGTTGAAGATCAACCCAGCAAAATGCACCTTTGGGGCCAGATCGAGAAAATTATTAGGCTTCGTAGTCAGTGAAAAGGGAATTGAAGTTGACTCAGACAAGGTCAGAGCCATACGAGAGTTGCCTCCACCACGTACTCAGAAGGAAGTTCGAGGATTCCTAGGAAGGTTGAATTACATCGCTCGGTTCATTTCACAATTGACTGAGAAATGTGATCCTATTTTTCGCCTCCTCAGAAAGCACAATCAAGGTACTTGGGATGAAGAATGCCAGAATGCTTTTGAGAAAGTCAAGCAGTATTTGTTGAATGCTCCAGTGTTATCTCCACCTAGCCCGGATAAACCATTAATACTGTATTTATCAGTGTTCAGTAATTCCTTGGGATGTGTGCTTGGTCAACATGACGAGCCGGGGAAAAGGGAGAAGGCAATTTATTATCTCAGTAAAAAATTCACTGAGAAAGTCAAGCAGGATTATGAGCCGTTGAACTTTGATTTTCCAAATGAGGAATTAATATGTATAGCAATGATTGAAAATTCTCCATGGAGGCTTAATTTTGATGGGGCTTCTAATGCAGTTGGGAATGGAATTGGGGTAGTCTTGGTATCCCCTAATGGCGATCATTACCCGTTCACGTGCAAGTTAGACTTTGATTGCACAAATAATATGGCTGAGTATGAAGCATGCATCATGGGACTTCAAGCAGCCATAGGGCGAGGTATAAAAACCCTGGAAGTCTATGGAGATTCGGCGTTGGTAATTTATCAGCTTAGAGGTGAATGGGAGACGAGGGACCCTAAATTGATCAATTATCGAAAGATAGTTTTGGGGTTACTTGAGGAGTTTGATGATATCACCTTTAATTATCTCCCACGATATGAAAATCAAATGGCAGATGCTCTAGCAACCTTGGCCTTAATGATTAAGGCAAATAAAGAGGAAGAGATGAGACCAATTCAAATGAGTGTTTATGAAGCTCCAGCTAGCTATTGTAACCTTGAAGAGGAAGAAAAGGATGATAATCCTTGGTATCAGGATATATTGCGATATGTAAGAGATCGTAAATATCCAGAACAGGCAACCGAAAATGATAAACGAACTTTGAGAAGGTTAACTTGTGACTATGTCTTGGACGGGGATGTCCTGTACAATTCTAGGAAAGACCAAATACTTTTGAGATGTGTCAATGCTGTGGAAGCCAAGCTAATTCTAGAGGTTCATGAAGGTGTATGTGGTACCCATGCAAACGGGTTCACGATGGCAAGGCAAATCATGAGGTTTGGCTATTACTGGGCCACTATGGAAGGAGACTGCATCAACTATGCCAAAAAATGCCATAAGTGTCAGATTTATGGGGACAAAAATTCATGTATCACCTTCACCTTTACATGTCATGACTTCTCCATGGCCTTTCTCCATGTGGGGCATGGATGTTATCGGACCTATATCACCGAAAGTTTCGAATGGACATCGGTTTATCTTCGTGGTAATTGACTACTTTACAAAGTGGGTAGAGGCCGCCTCTTATGCGAATGTGACCAAATCAGCTGTGAGTCGATTTTTGAAGAAGGAAATCATTTGTCGGTATGGAATGCCTGAGAAGATCATATCTGACAATGCATTGAACTTGAACAACAAAACGATAGCGGAGGTTTGCGACCAATTCAAGATCAAGCATCACAATTCTTCTCCCTACCATCCAAAAATGAATGGGGCAGTGGAGGCCGCTAATAAGAACATTAAGAAAATAGTGGGAAAGATGACTGAGACTTATAGAGACTGGCATGAGAAATTACCGTTTGCACTCCTCGCCTATCGGACATCTGTCAGAACTTCTACTGGGGCAACTCCGTTCTCGCTAGTTTATGGGATGGAAGCAGTGTTACCTATTGAAGTAGAAATACCTTCTCTTCGAATTTTGATAGAGGAAAAGTTAGATGAAGCTGAGTGGGTTCAATCCCGATATGATCAATTGAACTTAATTGAAGAAAAGAGGCTAAAAGCCATTCGACATGGTCAGATGTATCAGAAGCGAATGATGCGAGCTTATGACAAGAAAGTTTGACCAAGAGAATTCCAGGAGGGAGACCTTGTACTGAAAAAGATCCTTCCTATTCAAAAGGATTTTAGAGGAAAATGGATGCCGAATTGGGAAGGGCCGTATATCGTGAAGAAAGCTTTCTCCGGTGGTGCATTGATCTTAGCGGAAATGGATGGGAAAAGTTTACCCAATCCAGTGAACTCGGACTCAATTAAAAAATACTTTGTCTAAAGAAGAAGAGAATCTAAGGTGAAAACCCGCAAAGGGCGCCTTGAGATTTAAAAAAAAATGGAGAGGCCAAGGTGAAAACTCGCAAAGGGCACCTTGTGACCAAAGGGATTTTGAGTTGAAAACCCGAAAGGGCAGCTCAAATATTGAAAGGCATACAGTAATCTTGCTATTATTTGACACAACAAAGAGCGAAGAACGTTGCACACTGGGGCATCAACAGAGTACTTGGGATCTTTTTAACACATGTTGAATTCAAGAAAGACTTCATGGAGCTGGTGTATAGGCATTCAAGCGGCGATATCTAGAGAACCTAACTTTTGTCTTGCTTGCTATCTTTAAATTTTATTTCTTCTAGAAGATAGGCTAGCAGATTAATTCCCTTTTGTATCCTTTTGATAATTCATTCAAATCTATTTATTCTTAAAATTCATTCGTCTTTCACTATTCTTTAAGAATGTTGCATTGAAATAATAATAGATGAGCTAAATATGTTCACAAATGAAGTTTTGCGCATTACTCTGGAATTTCTAGATAATACAAGAAACTAAAATAGGACAATTGTTCGAGAAATCCAAGTAAATAGGGGATGAAGAAACTCGAGGAATTCCTTTCATCCAGTCCAAAAAGGAAAATGGAAAAAACCAATGATTCAATTCTTACAGACATCCTCAGTAGATTATAGTATTGGAGGAAGGTCTACGGGCTGAGCAAGAATGAAATTTTGAACGGTGACACTTAGGATAGAGGACATATTCACAGCATTTTGCATCATAATACATTTAATTAGGAACATTAGACTCACTTCGAGCATAGCATCCTAATTATCAGGCATAATCATTCTACAGGTTATCAAAGACGGCGTGCTTTAGTCCCCTAAACAGCAGGGTAATAGGCTGCAATATAGCAGATCTAGCTTTCAGATGTTTATACTGAAGCAGATCCAAGATGATTTGGTATTCTTGTGTTTACAAGAAACAAATCGAGGACATAGAAAATTTGACTCTCAGATGTTCTCAACTATAGCAGATCTACCTTTCAGATGTTTATACCGGAGGAGATCCAAGATGATTGGTATTCTTGTGTTTACAAGAAACAAATCAAGGACATAGCAGATTTGACTCTCAAATGTTCTCAAATATAGCAGATCTAGCTTTCAGATGTTTATACTGAAGCAGATCTAAGATGATTTGGTATTCTTGTGTTTACAAGGAACAAATCGAGGACATAGTAGATTGGACTCTCAAATGTTCTCAAACAAACTCAAGATGATTTGGCATTCTTGTATTTACAAGAAACAAATCGAGGACATAGCAGATTGGACTCTCAGATGTTCTCGAACGAACTCAAGATGATTTGGCATTCTTATGTTTACAAGAAACAAATCGAGGACGTAGCAGATTTGGCTCTCAAATGTTCTCAAACAGACTAAGATGGTTTGGCATCTTTGTGCTTACAAGGAGCAAATCGAAGACGAAGCTGATTTGGCTTTCACGTGCTTACGTTCAAGAAAATCTAAGATGATTTGGCATCTCTGTATTGTCAGGGAACAATTTGAAGAAGCAAATTTGGTATCTTTGTGTTCGGTGTAGGGCAGATCGAAGATATCAACATGCAAGAAGCAGATAGGTTGAAGATCATTTGAGGAAAAAGATCTCAAAGACTGGACCAAACCGGGCAAATTTGGTCCTTCATAGTCTTTGCTCGATTCCTATTACATAGCAATGAGCAAAGAGGGGCAGCTGTAGTAACCAAAATTTGCCCGGGATTTGAAATTGAAAATAAATAAATAAATAATTGTTTTTAAACAGTTAATATAACAGCCCATTTACATTGGCCCACTGTTGCTACCCAAAACCCAAAGCAGTCTCGTAGCCCAAATACAGCAAACCTAGACCTAAACAGACTCAGGACTAAAGTGGCCCAACTAGCCCAACTCATTACACCCAGGCATGAAACCCTAGGGTTTCTGCCTATTCCTTCTGGCGCCGCAATGTCTTCTGGAAGCTTCGGGGAGCGTCTGTCCAGTTCCCCGAATCAAGACAGTCATCAATGCTCTGTCTATCAGCGCTGTGACCCTTCAACTTCACCACCATGCATCGCGCCACCATCAGCGCGCGAATTATGTCAGAATCATCATACGCCACAATCCAGTGCTAGCCCCATCAGCGCGTGGTCAGGGGTGCTTGAACGAAATCTTCGTGATTCACCTGCAAGAAAAGGAAATAAATCAAAGTAAAGAGATTAGAATAGGGTTTGGAAAGAAATCTTTCGATTTCTTTCCAAAATAGGAAGTGGAATAAGGCTATAAAGCCATTCCTCAAATCTGTAAAAAGGGGGGGCGAGGGATATAGGAGAATACACCAAAAATACTGTACATTGAGTATTTTTAATAATATACTAGAACTATTTCGCAGAGAAACAAAGGTGACAGATTGTTCTTACTTTACCTTTTTTATTTTTATTTACTTATAAACAGCATGCATGCATTACATCAAAATAGAGGGGAGAAATATACCTTTTAGATTGGCACCGAAAAATGATGTTTATCAGATCCCGACCGCCGTGTATGGCGGAGTCGGTGATGGCGCGCGAGACTGGGCATGAAGGCCCGATGAACAGAGCAAACTGGCCTAGGGCCAGAGCTCAGAGGGCAGGAAAGCTTCAGAGGATTTCTTCAGGTTTTTTTTTAAAAAAGGATTTCAAAATGATTTTTTTTGGTTATATTTTGGCTTATATAGCCTTAGCAGAATGACGCCGTTTCAGCTTAATTCAATAAGCTTAAAACGACATCATATTAAGGAGGGGATCCGCGCGTTGACCCGATTACCAGGGAAGGATCCGCGTGTTTTGGAAATTGGGTTAATTACCCAATCGATCCTTCCATCCTTTTTTAGTTTATAATTACGCCTTATTTTATTTATGATTTGGCCCTATTGTTTTATTTTAGTTTCAATTTAGTCCTAATAGCTACTACATTCTGGAAACGGCGCCGTATTGGGAATATGGCGATTTGCCCGATGAGTCTTTTTTGTTTTACGTGTGTTTCAAATAGGACCTTATTTCAATTTTATTCCTTTCAAAATTTGCCCATTAATTTTGCTAAACTCTAAATTTAGTCCTATATTTATTTTATTATTCTATATATATTTTATTATTTGTTTTATTTTAATTTTACTTCCATAAAATTATTTTATAAGTATTATTTTTATATGTATTATAATTGTTTATTATATATTAATTCTCTCATAATTATTATTTTTATATATATTATTATATTTTTACATATATTATATATTTATTTATACATATTATTTTTACATATAAATTTTCATTATTATATGCTATATTAATTATATTATTTCCCATATATTTTATTATATAATATTTATTATGTTTTACTTGTATATTGCTTATTATTTTATATATATATGTTATGTATATTACATATTACCAATTATATTATTTATGTTTATATTATATATATTATTTAAAATTTGTAAATTATTATTATTAAATCATATTTTTAACTCATATTATATACACATTTCATTAGTAATTATTTATTTATTTATTTATTATATCATTTCATTTTAAATTTATATTATGAATTCTCTTACATACTTTCAAGCCAATATATTACCATATAATTATTATTCTTTTATAAATATTCTTGTTATTATATATTATATATTATATATTAAATACTATTTTAAAATTGTTATGAGATATCTTATTTTTAATTATATGCATATTTTGTTAGCAATCAATCATTTTATTTTTTATTAGTTCTTTTGTAGATTTTATATTGTATGTAACATGTATGTGTTAAATGTTATTTTTATTATTATATGTTATATTTTGTAGACATGTACATTGATATTATACTTTTATTTGCACGTCATATATTATTTAATTATTGCTTTCTTATATATCATGCATTATTTAATTATTACCTTGTATATTTGTATATTTTGTTTATTCATTCTCAGTACATGCTATATATATCTTTGTATGCATATTGTTAATATTTGCCATGTATATATAATTTTTATGCATCTAATGCGATCTTCATATTATTGCTATCATTTTGTTAAAATACATGTATTATTTATTTACTTCAATAACATGTTACTATGTATGATTTATAGTACAATATAATTCCCCACGCATCTTTTTTAAAAAATAAGGCCCCAAAGTTTTCAAAAAAAAATACAAAGGCAATGCTTGGTGTTTGGAAATTTCGAGAAAGTAGTGCCCTAACTTATTGGGTTGCAACTTTTCTCGTTAAGTTCGAATAATCAAGTACCCTTCTTAAGTTTTTAAATGTTTGCAAAACGTGAGCTATTGTCTTGGAATTGCAAAATAATATGTCCTAACTTATTGGATGTAGCGTTTTGTTGTTTCGAGATAGGGATTTCTAAAAAGCCAATTTAGTGTCAATACTTTGATACGAATGAACTTTAATTTACAAAAAAAATCAAACTATACTAATTTAAAGAGGATTACATCTTAAAACTTTTTGAATTTCCGACATTAAAGACATTTGATAATCAATTAGGTACCAATTTTTTTGGGGCATTACGAGGGTGCTAGTCCTTCCTCGTACGTAACCGACTCCCGAACCTGTTCTTTTATTTCGTGGACCAAAACTAATAATTTTAAAACAAAATGTTTTAAAGGTGATCCAATCACACCTAAAAAGATTGGTGGAAACTCCCGTTTTGGTTTTTTTAAAAAAATCGATTCCCATTTTCTAAAACTCGATTTGAAAATGGTTTTAACAATGCTCATTTTCATTTCTTACAAATCATATAACATGAATTGAATTCACATCTCATCAATTTCATGTAAGTACCTGTACCACTCACAATATGGTCATAACCTTTCTCGTTTAGAACCATAACTCTCACCATTGAACAATTCAAAAAGCTATTGGATATTCACTAAGCCTCAAACATAGGGTATAATGCCGATGCCATGTCCCAGACATGGTCTTACACTAGCTCATCCATCAAGTTGATGTCATGTCCCAGACATGGTCTTACACTGACTATCGAAATCAAGGCCGACGCCATGTCCCAGACATGGTCTTACACTAGCTCTCACATATCCGTGCCGATGCCATGCCCCAGACATGGTCTTACACTAGCTTACAATAACCCATACGTCATGGCATGAATATCCTATTTATTCCCTATGATTCAAAAGGGAATTCTACTATCTCAATTACTGTTTTGCATTCTCATTTCCACAATCAAGCATTTCATGCTATATTAATTCTGCACATAATAATAACAATGTAATTGTATTATTTACATACAATTTACTCATTTCAATGGAATATCATATTCAATCAAATCTCCAAGCATTCAATCAGCACATAAATGTCATTTACATTTGACATCACTTTCTCCTATACAATATCATCAACATAAACTTTAATACAATCATGACAAGATAGATTTTCAAGTATAATAACAATAGCATAAATATCATGCTCATTTAATCACACAGACTTACCTCACATGAAATTTCGACTAATTATTCTCTTTTTGTCTTTAACCACGCACTTTCCCGATTTAAGCCCAATTCTCGATTTTCTTGATCTAAAATGATGAAATTCACTCATTTAATTAATGTACTAATCATTTCGGACCTAAAATATATTTTGGAAAAATTCAAATTTTTGCCCCTAAACTTTTGCATAATTACGAATTTACTCTAAGGCTTGGAAATTGAAATTTATTAGATTTCTATAAGATTGAAGACATGTTGAACATTTTTCTCTTTTATGGAAACCTCAAATTCTCACTATTTCATGCTTTTATAAACTTTAACAACTTTTACTAATTAACCCGTTTTAACCATTTTCAACGAAAATCACTTAACAAAAATCGTTCTCCTAACCTCAAGCATCTTTATTCTTCCATTAAACATCAAAATGCACAATTATCTAGTATGGGTCAATTTTTTTAAACTTCATTTTTCATGCAAATAAATGGTAGAAATAGAAAGGTTAAGCTTTTAGGATCTCAAAAATACGAAGAAAATTAAAAACGAGGGGCTCAAATGCACATACAACTGAGCTTTAAAAAGCTTGAAACCGTAGCCATGGAGTCATGTAAATTTCGACAGCCATATGAAGAAGATGAGCAGAGTTTTGGGCTTTTATTTTGTCTTTTATGCCTTAAAACACCCAAATGACCAAAATGCCCTTTTTGCTAACCCTTAAATTTACATTTCAATGTCTTGTTTTGTCCATACCAAAATATGATGGTCTTTTTGCCATTTAAAGACCTCTAGTTTAAACCCCCATTTCAAGCAAGTACTTATATTCTAGAACTCATATTTTGCAATTAATGTTATTTAATCCTAATAATAAAATTGGGCAATTTATCAATAAAATTTACTTAACAAAATTTGCTCACAATCACTCAAACATATCATGGACTCTAAAATAGTCATAAAATAAATATTTCTACTTCGAATTTGTGGTCTCGTAACCACTGTTCCGACTAGGCCCTATTTCAAGCTATTACAATTCTCCCCCCTAGGGATTTTCATCCCCAAAAGTCTTACCAGGAAAGTGGTTTTGGTATTCACATAAACTTTTCTTTCCCATAATCATTGTTAAAGAACTTTCACTCGAATGTGTCCCTAATACTTATCTCTTTACTTTCCCATATCAGTATCATAAGCGATTTGTAACGCCCCGTACCCGAGACCGTCGCTGGAGTCAAACACGAGGTGTTAACAGACTTAATTCATTACTTAAACAGCTCAAACAATTTATTTTTAAAATTTCCAGTCAAGCTAGCAATCTGTGTCACAGTCGCTTAAAAATTCATATCTCGAGTTACAAAACTCGAAATCCAATTCTGTAAATTTTCCCTGAAACTAGACTCATATATCTATTTACTAATTTTTTTCTAGAATTTTTGGTCAAGCAAATTAGTACAGTTTATTAGTTAAAATCTCCCCTGTTTCAGGGTTCGACTACTCTGACCTCTGTGTATTACTAATCAGATATCTCTCTGTACAGAGCTTCAATGACTATGCCGTTTGTCTCTAATAAAACTAGACTCAATAAGAAATTTTTACATATAAATCATGACTTCTAATTATCTTTGTAAAATTTATGGTGAATTTCCAAAGTCAGAACAGGGGATCCAGAAATCGCTCTGGCCCTGTTTCACAAAAATTTAAACATCTCATAAAATATAGCTCATATACCTGTTTCGCTTCTTCCATATGAAAATAGACTCATCAAGCTTCGATTCCATAACTTATTCATTATTAATTCCATTTCTACTATTTTTAGTGATTTTTCAAATTCACGTCACTACTGCTGTCTGAATCTATTTTATGGTAAATTTTACCTATTTCATGGTTTCCATGGATTAGCTAGCAATTTGACATACATAACACCAAATATGATCATGATTAGCCATTCCAATGGCTAATCATTACCAAGCATTTCCATACCACTCAATAACCATATCATAAGACCATATATACAAATTGATTATAATGCTATACATGCCATACTCAAAATATACAAGTCATTATGCCAAGATGGTATACGGATAGTGTGAGCGAGCCTCCGACCGTTCCCGATTTCCGAGCTGGCTTGTCAAAACTACAAGGAATGAAAAGGAGGGAGTAAGCATAAATGCTTAGTAAGTTCACATGCAAATAGCAAGTAACACAACTATATAAGCAAACATAAAACATCATTTGCATAATCATCACCGAGATATTCATAACACATTTTCATTTATCATCTTACCATATTGTTGTTATATCGAGTTTTCAACCCGAGGGTTAAGTACATACCTATTCGAAGTACCCATTTCACAATACTTACCAATACATCCCTTTCATCTTGAGTATTCCTCCATTTCAGTAGAACTTTACCCGTTGAACACATCGGAATATAATTCGGATACATGGAAAGTTTGCACATAAGTGCCACATATGTAGCCAAGCTACCATGTAACCCGCCCATAAGTGAACTCGGACTCAACTCAACGAGCTCGGGCGTTCGCATCCATAAGTGAACTCGGACTCAACTCAACGAGCTGGATGCCTAGTTACATCTCTCGAACTCGGACTCAACTCAACGAGTTCGGACATTTCCATCCATAAGTGAACTCGGACTCAACTCAATGAGTTCGGATGCCCAAACATCCTAGTGACATGTCACTTGTATCCTAATCTATTCCTAAGGTTCAAACGGGCGTTTTCCTTGATCACACATCTTTGCCATCTTCCACGGAATATCGAAATTGATACTTCGGTGATAGTTCATACTCATCAAGTAATTCACATAATTACATATTATTCAACAATAACCACAAAGCATAATATTTCATGATAATAATCAGCATCATATCATATAAACAACATTAAATTGCTTAAAATGACAATTATGTTACTACATTTACACATGAACTTACCTCGTATGCGAAAATGGCTACTTTTACCATTTCATCCACAACTTGGTATTTTCCCCATTTTAGCCCGAATTTCAGTTTTCCTTGCTCTATCATTTAAAATATAGTCTAATTAGGACTCACATTATTCAAATTGACCCAAAATCATATTTTGGAAAAATTACAATTTTGCCCCTAAACTTTTGCATATTTACACTTTTGTCCCAAAGCTCGTAAATTAAACTTCAGCCTATTTTCTTATGTTTCATGACATGCTGATCATTTTTCCCTTCTATGGAAACATCAAATTCTCACTCTAACATGTACTTATGACTATTAGGTATTTTTATCGATTAAGCCCTTTTGCTCGTTTTCACTTAAAACCGAGTAGCATAAGTTGTCTAACATAATTTAAAACCTCATATTCTATCATAAAACACCAAAATACACAAATTTCACCTATGGGTATTTTTCCAAATATGAACCCTAGGTTGAATTATTGCTAGCATAAGCTTAATCGAGCTACCGGGACTCCAAAAACGTAAAAATCGTTAAAAACGAGGCTAGAACGGACTTACAATCGAGCTTGGAAGCTTGAAAAACTCTAGCCATGGTTTCTCCTTGCTACATTCGACCATGGGGTTGAAGATGAGCAAAATTGGCTTTTAATTTTGTATTTTAATTCATTTTACCCCTAAATGACCAAAATGCCCTTACTACTAAACTTTCCAAAAATTCCATCCATGTCCAATTTTTGTCCATAGACTTAGAAATTGGTAAAATTGCTATTTAAGACCTCCTAATTAATATTTCAAAACAATTTCATACTAGAAACTTCTAGAATGCAAGTTTTGCAAATTATTCGATTTAGTCCCTAATTTCAATTTAAGCACTTTATGCATAAAATTTCTTCACGAAATTTTCACACAATCATGCAATCATATCATAGACCTCAAGATAATCATAAAATAATTATTTCTATCTCGGATTTTGTGGTCACGAAACCACTATTCCGACTAGGCCCAAAATCAGGATATTACACGATTTATCACTATACTATACCTCGGTTGAATTTTAACATCAACTTAAGAGTTCGTATACACAAAGGTCTCATATATGCCATCATGTCACATATACACACATACTTGAATCTTTTCGAATTTGAATAATAAAAACTAGTCAGTTCATCCTGGCCTTACACTCTCTATTTCACACAATCCGATTAATGATACTTGTATTCCGAGAAATCCGACAATCCTAAAGACACGAAGTCTCATCAATCTGACGAGTGGGAATTCAATACATACCAACATGATTTACAGATCTCACCAAACATTTAACAATAAGCTACATGACATTTTTTTCCTCTTTTCAAGAGAGAAATAATTCTGATAGGGCCTCGAGAATAATCCTTTCTCATTTCTATTCAAATATCGCACTAGAGAAGATAATTCCGGTAAAACCTGATGTTCGGCTCTAACCCTGTTAACAACTCAAATCTTTCGGTGGTATCGAATGCTCTAAGCTATCACATTATCTTATTGTCTTAAACACATCACAATTCATACAACAGTGCCTCACTGAAAATTAAAAAGTCTCTGCCCAAGTGCAGACTAGACCAGTTCAAATGCTTCGGTTAATAATATTCTAATCTGTCCAAGTTTTGCTAATCATGGATTAAGCCATTCAACTTTCATAAGACGAAAATTTTATCAGACAATCATTTAGAATTCACTCGTCATACTAAACAAAGGCCATTTTACTTGCATTAGCTCAAATAACCAATATATCTCAACTGAAGACTTTAGCTTTGATTAACTTACTTGAGAAAAGCGATCTATCATACCAATTGAAATTCAAAATTTTCATCACTTATGCCTTTGCCGATGTCAAATCCTTACACGCAAATTAGAGAAATCCCAAGGTACGATACTATGTCAGAAGACCAAAAACAAACTCTTAAGGAAATATGAAAGACCTCAATAATTCTTCAGAGAGAAAAAGCCCAGAAGAAAACATCATTTCATCCTACTGGAATCAAATGCAACAATTAAGGGAAAAGAATTATAGCATCATTTGCACTTTCTCATAAGTTCCCAATAAACTGAATATAACAGAATACCAGAGAGAAGTAGAACAAAACAGATTATAACCCGGTCAGGCCGATAATACCTTCGTCTGACATTTAGATCAGATAGCATTCTCATATAATAATAATTTTATCAGAAGATAGATAACCACTATAATACTTCGGAGAACAATGATCTCTTAAAATATATCAAGTAAGACAGCCATCATCTACTCACTATGAGTTCCATACTCAGACATTTCATGTTTCAAATATTATTCCTCTAACTATTTCTGTTATTACAAATCCCATACTGTTACACTTTCTCAACCTCGTACCTAAGTAATTCGATTTACCAAAGTGCATTTCTTCCCTAACTGTGACAGTGCATAATTCACAGAATGTTTATGTCAACCTAATACTTTTCTAGCTTATGCTTACTTATCAACTCATTCTCAATCTCTAATCGTGTTTATAGATATTTCTCCACTCAACTCTTTAGTTTCATACTTGTGAATTTATTCACTGCAATTCTTGTGAAATTCCATTACAATACACCACTCTGGTAAGGGGATAAGGTTGTAGGGCCTCTGACCCGACTCTCATATACATACACATGTAGCACAACTTTCATCATCATAACAACATCATCAAAATCATATCATTCATTTCAGACAGGCCGACATTCATATTTGTTTTACACCAACTTTCCAGTTATCTAAGCACATGTATTCACTCGAACAAATCAATCATGTACACCATGGGATTATCAATCAATCATAGATAAGCTCATTATACCATCACACATCCTATTTCATGTTTCTCATATCACAAATGTGTACATATACATTTCTCAAATTCTTGTTCGTACCTTTTCGAATTTCAACTCTTCATAACTGCACTTTATTGAGTACTTTAGCATCATTATCTACGTGATCGGGTGTAGTTCAGTTGGAGAGTACCTTGCCCACACAAGATAGTTCTCATTCGCGCGGGGAGACATCACACTATCATAAACTTGTGGAATGTATAGCTAGACTCTTACACGTGCTAGCTTAGACCGAGAACTAGCTAAACCATGCTTTGATACCACTAAATGTAACACCCCTTACCCATGTCTGACATCAGAACAGGGTACGAGACATTACCAAACTTAAACATACACATTCATGGAAAAACCAGGCCATAAAATCTCTTTTAATTCAAAACCTTTCAAACACATGCATGTCGTCCCTTATTTGGGTCTACGAAGCCCAAAACGTTCATCGGAGTTGATTCGGGACTAAACCAAAAACTTTGAAAAGTTTCAGGAAAACATAGGAAATTTTCCCAAGAAATAGGGTCACACGCCCGTGCGGATATAGGGACACACCCGTATCCTCAGATCGTGTAACTCTCTGTTTATGACTTTAGCATGTACATCGAACCACACGGTCGGGCCACACACCCGTGTCTCCAGGCAGTGGCCCTCACACGCTTGAGACACACGGCCGTGTCTCAACCCGTGTGGCCAACACTTAGGCTATTTTCCAAGCCTTCATGTTACCCATAATCTCTTACAACCTTATGCACATCAAAATCGCAAATCATGGCATCATTTTAGTAATTAAACACTCTTTATTAAGATATATCCTTAACATTAACAAATCTTCTTACAAGTAATGCATCTACTCATGCAATACCAAGTCTAGATTCCTTACTTCACATTCATAAGACTGGTCATTTTGATGACCATTTTTACCATTATACTATGGTTACCAACTTATCCATCAAGCACTCATGTTCAATCATTATCACGTTGTGTATATAACATACAATTACCACATAGCTATGACCACCTCAATTGGTCATAGAGCATACATCCAACACACATGTCATATTACTAACCATGCATGGCAAACAAACATAATCACATTATAAACATTAGACATGACATGAATAGCTAGGCTTACAAGCCATAATCAATATGAGCCACATCTCATGGCCATATGCATATAACTCAATCTAAGCCAACACATTTGGCCAAAGCAAAATAATGCATGTCAATCAGCTAGATCCCTGTACATGCCACTCACTTGAAAATTCTAATATATACTTCATTTTTTCCAAAGGTAGCGAGTTGATAGTGTGATGCTGCCTCCGACGATCTCCAACTCTGAGTTAACCTAAAAACACTAAAGGAAAGGAAAGGAATGGAGTAAGCTTTATAGCTTAGTAAAACCATATGAAAATAATAAGTAACTTATCAACTTGCTTCTCATGGTAATACAACCCTATTTGCATTTTTACTCATATTCCAGCCAAGCTGTTTTCTCGAGTCACAGTCACTAAATTATTTATATCTGGAGCTACAGAACTCCAAATTAAGTTACGCTAATTTTCCTTGAAACTAAACTCACATATCTTCTTACCATAAAATTTTTAGAATTTTTTGTTTAGCCATTTAGTACAGTTTACTCCTTAAATTTACCCTTTTTCGCTATCTGACAGTTCTGACCCCTCTTCACTAAAAATTAATTATCTCATAGTACGGGACTCGGATGATGTTTCTGTCTATTTCTCTTCCAATTAGACTCATTAATAATTCTAATAATATAAATTATAACTCATAACTATTTTTTTTACAATTTTCAATGATTTTCTCAAATTAGAATAGGGGATTTCAAAGTCATCCTGACTCTGTCTCACAACAATTTAAATATTTCATAATATAAAACTCTTTTGCTTACACTGTTTCTTCTATGTGAAATTAGACTCATTAGGATTTAATTTAATATTTCATTCAACCTCTGACTCAATTTCTACAATTTTTGGTGGATTTTCAAAGTCAAACTATGGTTGCTGTCTAAAACTGTTTTAGTGTCAATTAACGATACTAAGTTTATCACACCATATTAATTCACTTTCACCACATTGGTAAGGTTACATATTCATACATCATATGTATAGACCTATAATCACAAGGTCATCACAAAAATCATTCTTATAAGCATGAATTACCTATTCGCATCTTCACTAAAGGTGCATCATAAACTGAAATCATTTCTCATGAGCTTGGCATACATACTTGTGTTACTCAACATGCTCATTTTTATTTCTTACTAATCATATAACATGAATTGGATTCACATCTCATCAATTTCATGTAAGTACCTTTACCACTCACAATATGGTCATAACCTTTCTCGTTTAGCTTAAACCATAGCTTTCACCGTTGAACCATTCGGAAAGCTATCGGATATTCACTAAGCCTCAAACATATATAATGCCGATGCCATGTCCCAGACATGGTCTTACACTTACTACCGAAATCGAGACCAACGCCATGTCCCAGAAATGGCCTTACACTAGCTCTCACATA
This sequence comes from Gossypium hirsutum, assembly GCF_007990345.1. Classification (NCBI taxonomy): domain Eukaryota; kingdom Viridiplantae; phylum Streptophyta; class Magnoliopsida; order Malvales; family Malvaceae; genus Gossypium; species Gossypium hirsutum. The sequence goes on along the minus strand of NC_053426.1, from coordinate 38,786,747 downwards.
TCCGTACCGATGCCATGTCCCAGGCATTGTCTTACACTGACACATCTCGTAGCCGATGCATGTCCTAGACATGTCTTACACTGGCTTACATCTCGAGGCCGATGCATGTCCCAGACATGTCTTACACTAGCACTCGTCTCAATCCGATGCCATGTCTTAGACATGGTCTTACACTAGCTCACAATAACCTATGCGTCATGGCATGAATATCCGATTTATTCCCTATGGTTCAAAAGGGAATTGTACTATCTCAATTATCATTATGCATTCTCATTTCCACAATCAAGCATTTCATGCTATATCAATTTAGCACATAATAATAATAATGTAATTGTATTATTTACATACAACTTACTAGTTTCAATGGAATATCATATTCCATCAAATCTCCAAGCATTCAATCAACACATAAATGTCATTTACATTTGACATCACTTTCTCCTATACAATATCATCAACATAAACTTTAATGCAATCATGACAAGATAGATTTTCAAGTATAATAACAATAGCATAAATATCATGCTCATTTAATCACATGGACTTACCTCAAATGAAATTTCGGCTAATTATTCTCTTTTTGTCTTTAACCACGCACTTTCTTGATTTAAGCCCAAATCTCGATTTCTTGATCTAAAATGATGAAATTCACTCATTTTATTAATGTACTAATCATTTCGGACCTAAAACATATTTTGGAAAATTTTAAATTTTTTCCTTTAAACTTTTGCATAATTACGAATTTACTTCAAGGCTCGAAAATTGAAATTTATTAGATTTCTATAAGATTTAAGACATGCTGAATAATTTTCTCTTCTATGGCAACCTCAAATTCTCACTATTTCATGCTTTTATAAACATTAACAACTTTTACTAATTAACCCATTTTAACCATTTTCAACGAAAATCACTTAACAAAAATCATTCTCCTAACCTCAAGCATCCTTATTCTACCATTAAACATCAAAATGCACAATTATCTAGCATGGGTCAATTTTTTAAAACTTCATTTTTCATGCAAATAAATGGTAGAAATAGAAAGGTTAAGCTTTTAGGATCTTAAAAATACGAAGAACATTAAAAACGGGGCTCAAATGCACTTACAATTGAGCTTTAAAAAGCTTGAAACCCTAGCCATGGAGTCATGTAAATTTCGGCAGCCATATGAAGAAGATGAGCAGATTTTTGGGCTTTTATTTTGTCTTTTATGCCTTAAAACACCAAATGACCAAAATGCTCTTTTTGCTGACCCTTCAATTAACCCTTCCATGTCTAGTTTTGTCCATACCAAAATATGATGGTCTATTTGTCATTTAAAGACCTCTAGTTTAAACCCCCATTTCAAACAAGTACTTATATTCTAGAACTCATATTTTGCAATTAATGTTATTTAATCCCAATAATAAAACTGGGCACTTTATCAATAAAATTTACTTAACAAAATTTGCACACAATCACTCAAACATATCATGGACTCTAAAATAGTCATAAAATAAATATTTCTACTTCGGATTTGTGGTCTCGTAACTACTATTCTGACTAGGCCCTATTTCAGGTTGTTACAGATTAGCCCTCAACATTTATATTTTTTTAATGTAATACTAATTATTGTTCTTTTTCTCGCTACCTATTCTTTTATGCTCTTAGCTAGTGTTATTCAACGCAAGAAAACTCAAAGATTTCTAACTTCCTATGCCAGAAAGATCATAATTTATTGGTAAAAATTTCCAACACTTTATTAAAAGTGCTTCACAAACACTAAAAAACTCCAAAAAAAAATTAATTTTTGGCACTACTATCATAAGTTGCCAGAAAGTTTTTTATTTATTTATATTTTTTATGTTAAAATAGTGGTTCTTTAGTGCAAAAAAAACTCAAATCTCACTATTGTAAAAGAAAATATATATAAAAACTTTCTAGACCTTAATACAATTAGAATGTTTAGGGATAAATTTGTTCATTATTTTTAGAATTACGACTAAATTGATAGAATGTATAAATATTGAAAGGGAAAATTTTGTTATTAGGCCAATAAAAAAGGTCACACCAAACTTTTGTTATCAATTTAAGGACATAGTGACTAAAAAAATATAATTTCAAAAACTATAGTGACTAAACTGAAATTTTTTTATAGTTTAATGGCTAAAATAGAAACACTCATGTAGTTTATTTGAGAAATAAATGACCATATCATCCAACCGTTTCAAACTTAACGATATAATGACTAAAAAATAAATTAAAATAGTTTAATGATTAAGTTAAAAATTTTCATAATTGAATGGATAAAATAAAGAAAAAAAAGTAAAATTTCAATGACTTATTAGATTGTTTACCAAAGAAAATTACAAATATTGTTTACCAAAGAAAATTACAAATATGCATAAACTCATGGGCTTTTCTTTTTGACAAGTGCCCAAATACATGACACTAATTTTTAAAGATTACACGACGATAACATTTTAATTTTAATTTTGTATGTTATATTATATTCAATTTGAAATTTAATTTTTATATTTTAAAATTTCATATAATTTAATAATTTAATTTTTATAATATTATTATTAATTAATTTAAATATATTATTTCAATTGAAAAAATAAATTTTTAGAAATTATTAACATTATAAATTTTATATTAAATTTTATTACATAGCTATTAAATAAATATTTTTTAATGTTAATATAAGACATTCACCAATTTAACAAAAGTATTTACTTGATCTGAACTTTTAAATATGAAAAATAGAGAAAATAAACTCTTTAAAATAGAATTATGATACACATTTTCACCTTGGAATTAACCCTGTGGGTCGGGAACACGTGCATGAACCTCTTCCCTCACCGTTAAATTCCTTTTATATCTCAATCTTTGTTCAGAATTATTTTAGAGCCCCCCACAAAGTAGAGTCGCGTCCTTTCTCTTCATCTGGATTGAGCAGCTACGAAAGATCTACCACTAATTTCCCTTCTTTGATCCTCTCAATCAAGTAACTCTCAAATTATTTTCTACTGTTTTTGGGTTTTTTTAACCCTCTGTTCATTCAGTCATTTGTTAATTCCTTAATTTTCCATATATGATTATCAGGTGATGATAAACACTGTGAATTTAGTGTTAGAACAGCTTTGATTTTTATGGGTCTGATTTATTTTGACTGGCTTTTTTCTTATTTTTCCTCTTGTTTTTTTTTTGTTTGTTTGTTTTTCCTTCTCTGTTTCATTGTTTCTTTTGTTAATTTTGCTGATGTGATTATAAACACTGTGAATTTAGTGTTGGGATAGCTTTGATGTTACTGGGTTTTATTTATTTTTACAGTTTCTTTCCTCTTTTTTTCCTACTGGATTTTATGCTCTGTTTGATTGAATGTTTTTGTTAATTTTTGCTTTATTTTCTATTCATATATGTTTATGAGTGATGATAAACAATTTGAATTTAGTGTTAGAACAGGTTTGGTTTTAACGGGTTTGATTTCTTTTGCTGTTTCTTTCTTTTTTTCTTTTTCTTTTTTCTTTCATCACTTAGATAGAAATTTTCAGTTTTTGATTGGTTTAATTTCCTGTTTCTTATTTGGGTTTCAAAGGAGATCTGCTCTTCCTTATTTGAAGGACTATTTAAGGAGATAACTTGAGAAATATATATTTATATTTTCTTTTCGGTGTAGATTGAGAGACATGGGTCTTTAAGTAGACAACAGGATAGTACTTTATGCTTGGCAATCTGCATATTCGTATTGATTTCGTGTCATAATCGTGTTTTAAGGTATTATAGGTATACAAATTTTAACATTTAAATAATTTCTGTTATATGTATTGTGGTACATTTGTGTATTCATGTTTTTTTTTAATACCATATTTTTGTTCTTTCTCCAAATCATGTTCATTTCGTGCAATCTTATTGTGGCCAAAATTTTCAGGTCTACTTTACCTTATCTCATAAACCTTGTCTTCCCTTCAATAGGACTTGAACCTGGAAATTTAAGTTGTGTTCTAATCCTTAAGTGTCTCGTTGAATTGAATGCATTCATTTTTGTTGCTTTGATCTATGTTGCTCCAATTCTTTACTTATCCTAAAGTACCAGTGCTTAACACTAATGTCTGATACATTTTCGGACAGTGTTATGGAAATATGACCTTCAAAAACATGAAAACTTAGAAAAAAGATTAACATACCTGTGCCAGACTCATACCCGTGCTGGACTCATACCCATATCTTTCACTTCCAGGTCTGAGTAACATAGTTTTTTGTCCCTTAGAATTTTTAGTTTGTGATATAATGTGATCCATATTGTGGACTTCACATTATAGGAAAAAGGCTTCTGCTGTTGATGGCTTTTAAGTGTTTAGGAACTTTATGAACTGTTTAAAATGATTTTTTTTCTGTTATTTAATTTTCAACTTTAAATTGTATTTATGAGCAATTGTTCTCATTTTCCTCTTGTAGAAGATTTTTTTTTTAAATATAGCTTTTATTTCTTTTATTCATATTGAAGAAGAGAAATGAACAATGTACCATGTTTATGTGTGGCAGTGGATTTGGATGAGGGTGTGGAAGCCATAGAGAGGTTCACAAGAGGTGAGATATTGGCAGTCCCATGTGAAGCAGATTTGATTGTAGAACCACATGAAGGTATGGAGTTTGAGTCTGAAGACGCTGCCAAGATATTTTATGATGAATATGCACGGCGAGTAGGCTTTGTCATGCGCGTGATGTCTTGTCGTCGATCTGAAAGAGATGGGAGGATTCTTGCTCGTCGACTTGGATGTAATAAGGAGGGTTATTGTGTTAGTATTCGGGGTAAATTTGGCCCTGTTAGAAAGCCGCGGCCAAGCACTAGGGAAGGCTGCAAGGCTATGATTCATATTAAGTTCAATAAATCTGGAAAATGGGTGATAACGAGATTCATAAAGGAGCATAATCATCCGCTTGTAGTTGCTCCACGCGAGGCTCGTCAAACAATGGTAAGTTGTTCATTTTTCTTCCCTCATTTTCTTCTTATTTAGAATTGTTATCTGCTTTATGGTTACCATACCATGCTTGCCACTACTGTCAAAAACTTTGGTGAAATTTTCAACTTCAAATTTCTGTATGGTTTATTTGATTTTCATGTTCTTAAGGCATAATGCCTTCTCTTTGGACCACTGGTTTTCTTTCATTTCTCTGTAAAAGTCTATATTATGCAATTTGTAGGATGATTGTAATGCCAAATGAGGATATCAAGATGATCTTTCATTTTGCTAAGTTGAGGATATCGAAATGGTGATTACTCTCATATGAAAAGATTGAATAAAAATGTTTTTTTATGAGAGGGTAGAGGTCCGACTAGTTGAGATTAAACCTATGAATGATATATTTAGATGATTTATTCTTGTGCAGCATAGACCTAGCAATTTTATTACTCAGGCTCAAGGGAGTCTCATATATGAATATGCATCCGAAACAGGAATGTTCAATTTCTTTTTAAAAGCTTTTTCATATATTGTCCAGATCATACTCTCATACCCATGTCCGAACACATGTCTAACACATAAAAAATGACTACTTTAGTCTTTAGGGAAAATGAAGAGTCCAAGTAACATTGCCCGACTTGATTGTAGGAGGAGAATAAAAAGAGGTAAAGGAAGCCAAAGATCATTTGTTTAAATCGTAAAGATGATTCGGTTTCTTGAAACCTTTAGAAGGATATGCCCTCGACTGACTGAGTCTAATTGTGAAAACCAGTTCATATGGCTAACCGTATTTAAGACTTATGAATTGAGTATTTCATAAGTATTTTTAGGTCTGAAATTATTCCATTTGATTGTAATTTCATATTAAGTCATTCTGACCCTTTATTTTTATTGAAGAACCCTTGTTTGACACTCATATTCGATATATTTTGGATATGGGCGTGGTGATTTATACTCTTCAAAGATCCTTCAAATACATGAAAAAACTAGAAAAAAATTGAATATACCCATGTTGGATGCATACTCGCATTCGGCACTTGCATTCCAAGCCCGAGTAACGTAGTTTCCATCATTTTTAGCTGAAAATTCGAGTCACTTGATTTGTGACACATTCAAATAAATTAACTTCTCATGCATCCTTTCTTAGTGGTTTAATATTTGATCTCATTATTTCAAGAAATTGAGCATTTTAATGTTTTGCTTTGCTTATATGGACATCTTAGCATGCCTTCTTTCAGGTTTGATGCTCTTAGCTATAAAATATTTTCCAAAACTGAACATCATGTAGGGCTGTAAATGAACTGAACTTGAACGAACGAATCTCTGTTCATATTCGTCTGTTTTTTTAAGCTTCTTCATGTTTGATTCATATTCGTTTAGAAATTTAAAATTTTTGTTAGTGTTCGTTTATTTAAAATTATGTGTTTTCGTATTCGTTTGTTTAATGTTCGTGAACATATTCATTTAAATTAAATGAAACATTAAACGAACATGTTCTCAAACATGTTCATGAACATATAATTGAACATGTTTACGAACAACATTCATGCATAATAAACAAACAATAAATAAACACACACACATATATATTATTTTTTAGATATAAAATAGTCAAATATAAATATTAATAATTATATTATAAATAAATAAAACATACAAACCGAAATAATTTTATTGATATATACTAATGAAACAATAAATGAGTTTGTTCATGAACATAAATGATTGAACAAGCTTTGTTTGTGTTTTGGTTCTTTAATAAACGAACCTCAAAATTTGTCCATGTTCATTTATTTAACTTAATAAACGAACATAAACGAACAAAAGACGAACTATTCATGTACTGTTCATTGAACGTTCTCATTTACAGCACTATGAACATTTGAAATAATAGTCTTTGTGCAGCATTTTTATTTTGTTTTCCTAGTGTTTCTGAATGATGTTATTTCTGTATGCAACTCTGAAGGATGAAAAGGACAAGAAAATTCAAGAACTAACTGTTGAACTTCGGAACAAGAAAAGACTATGTGCAGCATATCAAGAACAGCTGACTGCATTTATGAAAATTGTTGAAGAGCACAGTAACCAACTATCGAAGAAAGTCCAAAATGTTGTAAACAACTTGAAGGAATATGAGTCAATAGAGCCACAGCTATTGCAACAGAGATAATCTCAAAATGTTGGTGTGTCTCTGGCATCCTACGCCTAATGCTGTCATTTTATCTAGTAATCTGTTTGATTTTCAATTTTCTTTTCCAGTTCATCCTTTCTTTTGCGAATGTAGGTCTAGTGGAACAGAGTAAAAGTAGGTTTCAAGTGCAAATACATGGATGAGGTGAACAGCTACTTAATATAAAGATAATGAGGGTTACGGTTGCTATTGCAATCCGGGACTGATGTTTCTTGTGTCGAGGAACGAACCGGCATATTTCTGGGTAAACGGCATTGTTGAATATTTTAACGGAGGAAGAAGGTAGTAACAGGTGCGCACTTCCTTTCATGGTCTACTCTGAATACAAATAATTTCTTTTGGAACTTTGAAGGATGTTTTGGCTGCCATTGCTGCAATGGTTTAAAACCTGAATTTTCTTTGGTACATATTCTCCCTTCGCATCCTGGTTGTGCTTTAATCATGTAAAATAATGTAAATGATGCATTGACCTTTTTATTTGTATAGTTGTTTACCCATAAATGCAGAATCTCAGCAGGTTTAATTTGTTATTCATTTATATTATATGGACATTTCAAATTTTTTTAATGAGCCAGACATCTACGTCCAATGCTTATTTGGACATAGGAATAGATGTATAATCTTTTAAATATGTGAAAGAATTTTTTTTAAATAATAATCATTAATTGAGATCTGAATTTGACAATTTTTCTCACTTGACTTAAATCCTCAACTTGAATTGTGTTAAATAAATTAGGCTCTAGAGTAACACTCATTAAGGTTTTTTTTAAATACCACAAAACGTGCGTTGACACGTGGCTTTTATAGCATAATAAAAGTCTTAATTAAATAAAATTTTAAACCCCGTTAAACTATACAATTTTTCATTAGAGAAGGAAAAAAAAAGCCTGTAGATAAACCTATCGAAAAAGAAAAGGAAGTATTTCATTTGATGGAAGCCATTGAAATCTTTTACAGCAAATAGAAGGTAAACCTATCGAAAATGAAGGGTATTCTCAAATTCTAACAGGTAATGAATTTCGGGTTACGTCGGTTTTATCTTTTCAAATGTTTTAAATTGTTATTTTGAAATGCACGTTTTTAGTTTAGGTTGATGGAAATCCTCATTGTAGATTTAGGTTTTCTTTTTAAAAAAATAATAAATTTGCCTCGAGCAATGTTGATATTTAGTTTGATAAATTCATTAATTACTTTTTGTTAATGATAGGTGTATTTTAATTTGAATCTTGATAAAACTATGTTTTTTAAAACGAGTAAAAACTAGGAATCGAAGAGTAGGGGATTTTTAGTGACGATTTAAAAAAAAAAAAAAAAAAACCTCCATGGTTCACGTTGAAAGAAAAAAAAAAGATATAGCTGCTACCATAAAAATTGGTTAATTTATATGTATTTTATGGGGGTTTAAAATTTTATTTAATTAAAAGTATTTTTTATTATATTATAAAAGCCATGTGTTAGCAATCAATTTGTTGTATTAAAAAATTTAGCGGTGTTATTATAGAGCTTAATTTTTTTAACAGAAGTCAAGTTGATGACTTATAACAAAAAAAATTATATTTCAATGTGAGAAAAGTTGTCAAGTTAAGACCTTAAATAATGATTTAACTCTAATAATTATTCATATATGATATAAACTTATATTCAACTAGTTTGAGTATATTTGTATGTGAATTAGTACAAATGAAGCATTTGTTCTCATGAACTATTCAAATTTGGTTTGATCATTGCCAAGTCAAGACGGCAATTGAAATCAATCTATTTGACTATTTAATACTTGATATCCATAGTTGGTGTGTTTTTAATTAAAAGTAAATTACACCAAAGGTAACTAAACTATTAATAAACTTACGTTTTGGTTATTTATTTTCAAAAAGTTATAAAATAGTCATTGAATTATTTGAATGCTTTCATTTAAGTCCTCAGATTATTAAAATCATTTATGTATGGCCTTTTTGGTTCACATTACCTACACCAATTAAGCTCTTTTCTTCTTTTTCCACAATTTAATTTTTTCATGAAGTTTTGAATGTCGTGAATTTGGGAACCAAATTTCAAATCTCTAATCTTCAACACCGACAATCAGATCAACTTGGATTTAAGGTTTGTTCTTTTACTCATTGATTGGTACTAGTCTACGATACCGATCATCAAATTATTATTTGGAGCTCACTAGCCTAATTTTTTAAAAAAAAAAAACTTAATAACTTAGTGACTAAACTAAAAACTTACAAATCATTTAGTGACTTGAATGAAACTTTTGAATAGTTCAATGACCATTTTGTAGCTTTTTAAAGTTGAGTGACCAAAATGTAAATTTACTAAAAGTATAATGAAATTCTAAAATCTTTTTCCACCATTGTGATATTTATAGTAAACATTTAATCAAATTAATATATGTGCTTTGTGCGAGGCAAACTAAGTCATTTTCTAGCTTTCATAGAATGACCTTCCTCGCTATTCTAGACCCCGAATTGCTCTGAGTATAGGCTCAAACAAAACAAACCAAGTGCATAGAATGAAAATTTTTCTCAACTTTTAGTGGGAAAGTTAATTATCTCTATGGAATCGAAAACTATGACTTTCACTGAAAAATAAAATTTAGTCTAAAAATAAATTACCACAATTGTGTGTGTATAACGGTGAATGTCCATGCTACCTATAGGCCCCCAAAATAAGTTTTTCTTAACCCCAATGGAATAACTACCATGACAACTCATCAAACAAAAAAATAATAATTCTAAGTGTGGAATTTTAATAGGAATTCAGCCAAATGAATTAAATGGGCTCCTTAGGCTGAATTCTTACATGATGATCCACCTATTAAAATAAAATTGGACCTATAGTTTAAATATTTTACAATTTGGGTCACTTTGATAATTTGGCCTGGTATTCAATTAAATTACTTCAGGATGGGCTTGTAGAATCTTAATGGATAATTTTTCAAGAACTTGATCTTGTGATCCATTTGCTCTCGAAATTGGCTCGTTCAAGTTTGTACATGAAATCCAATGCGCCTTGGTTGCAAGATTCGGTTTCTCGGACCAAGATTTCCAAGATTTGAAATCTTGATTTTCTTGATTCTTGAAATTGTCCAAAACAACAAAACATGACCAAGATTCTGTTGCTTGATTTTCTTGAAAACAAGAAAGTGAATCTTGATTTTCTTTTTCAGTCATGCACACAGCTAGGGCCTTGGTAACAAAGTCTTGGATGGTCCTGTTCAATCTTTCTTGGAATTGCTTAGCTTTCGACCTCGTTATTAGGCCTTGAGGAAATTTCAACCCATCACATTCATGAGCCTGATTTTGGGCCTTGCGAATCATATCAGAATCTAAAGCGGATAATAATGCATACCTTCATGACAACACATCAACAACAATATTATCTTTACCTTGCTTGTAACGAATGACATAAGGAAAGGTTTCGATAAACTCTACCCACTTTGTAACACCCTTAACCCGTATCCGTCGCTGGAATAGGGTTACAAGGCATTACTAAACGAAAACACAATTCCAAACATTATCATATTAAATCAAGTCATAATCACATAGATTTAACTACCGTATTACATATACAAATCATACGTTCATTGCAATTCACGATTCAAATCACATTAATGCTTATGACTTAATCCAAAATCTAATCATAATTTATTATCATTCACTACATAGATTAAATGAAACATAATCCAAAGTATATATATATCCAAAAAAATTCAATATACATGCAGGACATATAGCATATCAATGATTTCATTATGGAATTTCATATTTGTAGTCTTTTTTTTTTTCTTAAGTCAGTCATGTTTTAACATATTATTACAACTTAAGTATGAACACTCGGTTATAAATATCTCATTTTAAATTCTAAGTCTACTTGGCTAATTCAATACATTTATACACATTTAATAGCTTATAAATATCTAACAGAATTTACATTGCCTTGCACATGTACATATCAACCATATTATAAGCACATATATATATAACGTGAATAGATATATAAACTCACATCAAACAAGTCATGTTTAATTACTTAAATAGATTTATCCAATGTCATTTCGTCAATCACCTTGTAGCAACTATTTTCATCCACTAACATATAATTTTTTTCTATTACACGTCTATTTGCTCTATGTCATTACATATGTATCCTAACTATTCCTAAGGTTCATATGGGACTTTCAGATGTCGTAACTCGGTTGAATCAAACTCGGAAGTGTAGTAGCCAAATTTAATCATGTTCGGCCATAGCATATTTAAATTCAAACGTTTCATAACAGCATATAAATATAACATTAAATTACAAATAAACACGTCTATTTGCTTATAAACTTACCTCAGACGTCGTAAAACGGGACGGCGCTGCTAGTCGATAACTTTTGTTTTTCCCCGGTCCAAATTCCATTTCTTTGGTTCTTGATCTAAACATATTCAAATTAAGTTCATTCAACATATTTTCATTCAATTTAGTCCAAAAACACATAAATGGGAAAATTACCATTTTACCCCTGACATTTACAATTTTACACTTTAGTCCCTATTGCACAAAATACAAAATACACAAAATTTCCCTATACTTATGTTGGGCCAAATTTTACCCACTCTCAAACAAATCCATATATTCAATTTGTTTCATATTTTAGTCCCTCAAATTTTTATTTTTGCAATTAAGTCCTAATTACTCAAAATCATCAAAAATTCCAATACAAAACATGTTAATCTAAAACTTATCTTCCATTTTTCATCATCAAACAACAAAAATCACAAACTATCAACAATGGCACAACTCAAAATATTCATCAAAATCAAAAATTAAAGCTTGGGTTTTGTAGTACTCGAAGCAATGATCTCAAAAACGTAGAAATTATCAAAAACTGAGCTAGAACTTACCTTGAATCAAGCTCGAAAGTGCCGAACCTAGGTTTTCTTTTATTTTTCTTCCTTGTTTATGTTTCGGATATGGTGGAATATTATGAGCACTTAGTTAAATTATCATATATTATATCATATATATGACTTATTATTTTACCTTATTAACCTTAGTTTATAAAATTATAAAATCATTTATAACATGCCCATTACCGTCCACTTCACTTGATATTGGGCTAATTATCTCTTAAAGGCTTCTATTTTAAAAGCCAAGTGCAAATTATCCCCTTTTAGAAATAACCACCTAATTTTTTCTTTACGCGATTAAGTCATTCTATTTAATTGGACACCTAAACGACAAAATTAAATCACTAAATTTTCACAGACTAAATTCACACAGAATAAACACCGAAAATAATTTTAAAATATTTTTTGACTCGGATTCATGGTCCCAAAACCACCATTCCTATTACGGTCTAAATCGAGCTGTTACACACTTGGTATGTCGTTTGTTGAACTTTTGTTGACCCTCAAGGTACTTCAAGGATTCTTTATTAGAATGGATCACAAACTCCTTAGGCCACAAATAATGTTTCCTTGTTTCCAATGGTCACACTAGGGCCTAAAGTTCCTTATCATAAGTGGGATAGTTTAGAGTGGCCTTGTTTAATTTCTCACTAAAATATGCCATAGGACGACCTTCTTGAATTAAAACAGATCCAATACCTATACCTAAAGCATCACATTCAATCTTGATTTGTTTTTGTGAAATAAGGTAAAACAAGAGTAGGTTCGTTAGTGAGTCTTCTTTTAATTTATTAGAGTGACTTTTCTTGTTCGTCAACCTATTTATATCCAACATCTTTTTTAATGACTTCAGTTAATCGAGCAGCTATAGTGCTAAAATTCTTCATGAACCTATGGTAAAATTAGTTTGGTTCTTGTCTATTTATTTTTAATCATTTATTTATTTACTTGACGTGACCACGCCCCGAAGCTCAATGAGTTCTAATTTTGATTCCATCGAGCTCCCTAAAGGTCCCATGACTAGAGCTCGATCTAAGCGACTTCAAGAAGCTATTTCAGCTTTAATCACTCAAATTTGGGAAGAATACAAGCTCAATGCTAATGGAGAAGCTCGGGCTAGCTCTTTTAAGAACCCGTGCACCCTTGTACAAGCTGAACTTAGCTTGTCTCCAACTCCCCGAGCTCCAATCAGCTCGAATCAACTCGTTTGAGCTTGTTTCAGCTTATAAGCTAGCCAAATTAATATGATAGCTAAGATTTTATTAAGTATGTTCTAATTTAATTAATATGATTATTAATTTGTCTAGATTATAATTTATTAATGTTCAACCAAATCTATGTGTGATTTAATGTGTTCAATGTTTATTTGTAGGTACAGTCGAATGCATGAAAGTGTAATTAACACAAGGTTCATGAACGACTTGGTGCAATGTATGGAAGGGTGCATGCATAATTAAGTTTCAATGGACGACATTTAAAGGAACACATGTATTTGGGACGTTCATGCAAGAGGGAGCTACTGAACTTTCATGTATTTGAAGATTCACGGACCGTATTTAACGAGAAACATGCATTGGGATGATTCATGCATGCTGGTCAGCTCCATGCACATTCAAGCTGACCATTTAAGTGTTCAAGGCACATTAAAGCTTCATTCGGGCAAGGGAGATGTAGGAGTATTAAAGGGCTGCACATTCATGAAATTAGGGTTGTTCCTCAAGGCTAAGTATCATGAATACATCAAGTGAAGCAACATGATGGTTCAGCCAATTCATGCACCATCTTTAAGCATGAACCAAATTTTAATGCTATGTGTGTAGACATGTTAAATACAAATATGAACAGATTTAAGATTAGTTTGAACACATTTAGATGTTGAATTTCAATAGGCACTTTAGGCTTATAAATAGTTGTTGTAATCATGTAGAAGAGGACTTTTGCCAAATTATTATATGAAACTTTGTTTCTGTGAGGTTAACTTCCTCTCAAATTTCGTACAAGTCTCGAGCGACTTATCTAGCGTGCTAGTGGCGTCAACCAAACTTGTTTTCTGAACTTATCACCAATTCTTGCTGTGGCGTTCTCCTATCTATCTACCAACCATCCTTGACCTTAAGCCATATAAGACTCGGGGTGATACTCGATATAGTATCGAATTATTCATCTACATCAACTATTTTAGCTATCTCTTTTCCTATTAAGCCTACCTATGCTCGTTTAACCCATCTAAAATCCCTGTATCGTTTATCCACCTTGAACCTATTTCGACATACATTTTCCATACTTAACCAAAATTTATCCCTTTACGAAACCGAATGAAACTTCTCGTCGACAATCGAATAACTTGCATAGACTTAACTCATTCAACCGAGCCAGATCACGTCATTTGGTATCAGAGCTATTAAAAGGAGGAGCGCCAACGTTCGTGGCAATCTCGAAGTAGATCCGTAAAAAAGTTTCAAATTAAAAAAAAATTTCAAGTCGTATTCAAAGTCTCTTGTACTTATTCAATTGTATTTGAAGGTAAGAAAAAAAAAGAAGTATACGAAGTTAAAAAAAAATTTTGAGTATAAAAAAAAGTGAAGTGTTGAAGTTATTGCTTAGTCATCCATTTGTAATCTCAATCATCAAGTTGTTCACTCTACTATCAATTGCCCTCCCAATGCCACACTTAAACCCAAATTTTCTTTGTTCAGCCTACCTCACACCTTTTACGTTACAACCCTTGAAACCACTTTGAAACTGACCCCCCAAGTAGCAAATAAGTCTAAAAGAGACGAAATACGAAATTACGAGAGAAAGAATTGAGTGGTAAAAGGCACGAGTGCGTGAGTGCATTAGAGAGAAGAAAAATCCTTAAAACAAGTGTACATACAAGTGAGAGTGAAAATAAATTATTTTCTTTTCTAGTGAAATTGTGAGGTTTTTGTGGTGAGGTATTCATTGTCCGTTTTGTGTTTTTAACATTTTTCTTTTCAGCAATAAAATCATGTTTGGGGAAGAATTTTCGAAATCTAAATTTCAATATTTGATGAAAGAGATGGAGTGCACGCTCGACCGAAAAATCAAGCCTATCCAAGAAAAGCTAGATCATCGAGCAAGAACCCAACGAGAGCAAATTTATCCAAGTGAGAGTATGAAAATGAGATTACCAAGGAGACGAACATCCAAAGAATATGAGAAAAGAGACCCTTACCTAACTACCTATTCCTCAAGGAATTTCGGTTGAAACAAAGCCAATTTTGAGTTTGAGTCCTTCTGAGATGACAAACGAGAACGTCAAAATATCTTTTCAAGTGCATCAAAGCGCTCAACCCCCGAGGAGTCCTTGCGAAGAGTTGAACGTGGTTTGTACATAAATCATTCCATTCATACCCTACGAAAATCATCTCATTTTGAAT
This sequence comes from Gossypium hirsutum, assembly GCF_007990345.1. NCBI lineage: Eukaryota > Viridiplantae > Streptophyta > Magnoliopsida > Malvales > Malvaceae > Gossypium > Gossypium hirsutum. Next base: position 38,771,314 of record NC_053426.1, on the reverse strand, counting down.
CATTTGTAACATCTTTATATTGTAATGAAAGAACGAAGCAAAAAGACAAAGAAATAAAAAGAAAAGTGAGGCAAGAAGAGATAATACGAGCAAATGAGAAAATATCAAATGAAATCGAGAGAAGAAAAAAAGAGATGAAAGAAAAATAAATTGAAAAAGAAAATGAAAGAGAGAAGAAAGAAAAAGAGCTTGCAAAAGAAAAAGAGTGCGAGCAAGAAAAGCAAATTGAAATAAAAAGTGAGATTGAAAAAGAGACGATTGAAAAAGACAAGAGAGAACAAGAAAACGTGAGTGTTGTTTTTACTAACCAACGAGTGACTTGTCCTTGTTCTGTTTCTTCTTTCTAGGCTTCTAAAGGTTTATGTGATGAGCTCCAACTTCATTACCATCCCAATGAGAGGCGATTTCGGTTGCTTGAGAAAGGTAAGAATGAGAATGACATCCACCCACCATGGCTTAAAGGTAAGCAAGGTAAGGGATCTATAACATTTGAGTCTCATTTATCCTACTTGATTGTTGTTGAACAAACCATTGAAGATATAACTTTTGAAAGAGCTCCTCATCTTGATTTGTTTAAGAGTCACTCTCTAATTATATAAGAAAATCGTGGTTTGAATAAATTTTCTATTGTTGAGTATGGCATTGGTAAGCTTGTTGAAGAAAGATTAATTCAGCATAAACCACATCTGATCTCGTGTAATAAAAAAGTTGATACATAAAACGCCTAATATGCTTGCTTGTGATGTTATTGAATATCTTCTAAGTTGTGCAAAATTCACATGTTTGTGCCAGTTTGTTCACATGAGATCTAAGATATTCGATTGTTTGAGTATTGATGTAAGCATGCCCGGGGGGATCCACAACTACGAACCAAGAACCATTCTAGCTCCCAAAAGGCCCTATGACTCGAGAGGGCGCTAGGCAACTCCAAGAAGCTTTAACAGCTTTATTGGCTCGAATTTGGGATGAATTAAAGCCCCTTGTTGATGAAGAAGCTGAGTAGAACTCTGTGTACAAGCCGACTTTAGCTCCTTACCAGCTACCCGAGCTCAACTCAGCTCCAATCAGCTCACTTGAGCTTATTTCAGCTCCTACAAGCTCAATTTAGTTTCTTTTTAGCTCATTTCTTCTTCCATTTCAATAAACTAAGTTTTAGTTTTATATTTATTCAATTTGCTACAGCTCATGCCAAATTCCCTAGCTCAAATCAGTTCATTAAATGTTTTTGTTTATTTGAGCTAGCCGAATTTAATATGTTGACTAGTCCTTAAATTAAATGTGTCCAAATTAGCTAGTTGTTATTTAAGTTGTCTAGTTGTTGTTTTAAATATGTCTAGATGAATATCCATTTGAATTCTTGAGTTCATGGACTTTGTAGGTTCAGCCGAATGTGGAAGAGTAGTTAAAGCTAGGTGCATGCACGGCTTGGTTCAATGGTTGGGAGGATTCATGCACGACCAGGTTCAAGGCCTTAGAGGATTCATGCATGACTTGTTACATGCATGCTGGCTGATTGTTAAGCTTTTCCAAGCAACTATTCGGCCAAGGAAGAGTTGCCTATTTTAAAACCCAAGTTGGCTGAATATCTTCTCAACGCACCTATCAATGCGTTCACACTAGCCAAGCTTCCTTTCACACCTGTTGTCCATTCGGTTTGTTAATTTCACATCCAAGAGACCTTTCAAGCTTGATGTTCATACCTTTAAAGGATATCAAACTGCCCTATTAATGCTCACACCTATTCGACCAAGCATTGCAAATTAAATGATTCCATTAAGCTCATGGCCGAACCTAGACATGTCCAAACAACTCCTAATGCATCCTATATACATTCAGCCGAGTTTCTTCATCAAGAAGTTGACTTGTGGTGTTCCAAATGCTGTACATGGACATGGAAGACTTATGGTCTTTGTTCTAGATCATTCTAGTTTCTTCATAGCCAAATTTGCTTAATCCTTAAGCTAGTCTTTTGTCCATTCGGCTAGCACATATTAGGCTATAAATAGTTTGCTTAATTCTTTGTAAAAGGACTTTTGAAAATTTTATTAATGAAACTTTGTTTCTGTAAGGTTGCTTCCTCTCATATATCGTACAAGTTTCAAAGACTTATCTAGTTGTGCTAGTGATGTCTACCGAGCTTGTTCAAACTTATCACCGTATTGGTGTGGCGTTTAACTATACTACGACTTCATCTTTCACCTTAAACAATATAGGAATCAGGGTGACACTTTTTAGTGTTGAATCATTCCTGATGTTTAAGCTCAATATTCCATCTCCATATTATTTTTACTTTATTGTTATTTCTAAACCAAACCATCTGCCCATCACCCAACCTTGTTCACATTAGCCGAACCTATCACCATACACTTACCCTTTTTTTAAACCCCATTTGCCTCTATCAAGCCTATTAAGCCTATCTCTACACTCAAGGCCCTCTTGCGAACGACTATTCTCGAAGACAATCGGGCACACCGTGAATTCGACTCCATCACCTAAGCTGGATCACATCATTTGGTATCAGAGCTTGTAAAACGAGAAACGTCGACATTCATATCAAGTCCAAAATAGGTTCATGAAAAAAAATTGAATTAGAAAAAAATATATCAAGTTGTATTTCAATTTTCTATTGTAATAGCATTACTTTGAAGTTATAAAAAATTTCTAAATACAAAAAAAAAGAAAAAAATTCGAATAAAAAAAGTGTGAAGTGTTTAAGTTCTCTTCTCTGCTATTTCTACAAGTTTTTCCGATCGTCAAAGTGTTCATATCATCATCTTTGTACCCCCCTAAAACGCCACACTACACCAAAAAAATTCTTTTTAGCCTACCCTTATACCCATACATTTTTACCCTTGTAACCCACCTTGAAGCCAACCCCAAAGCACCAAGATGAGTCAAAAAAACAAAATATGAGGTTAGGAGAGCAAGTACGAGTGGTAAAAGGCTAGAAAGTGTGAGTGCATTTGAGTGTTGAAAAAGCCTAAAACGAGTGAAAACACGAGTGGAGTGCTCATCTATTATTTTCCTTTCGAGAGAAATAGTGAGGTTTGTGGTGAGGATTTTAATTATTCTTGATAATCAACATGGACCGAAATGTGGAAGAAAGACAACATGTTCGGAATGTGCCGAATTTGAACTTGCAAGCCTTGCTTCGTGAAGTTGAGCGGTTGTTTGATCGAAAGTTGGAACCAATGCAAGAACGACTCGATCAAGTGGAAAGAAGAGGCCGACGAGCGAGGACCCCTATAAGTCCACCTAGAGACCACGACCGAAGGCAAGTTTAAGATGATGAGATTTTTAAACAAAGTAAGGCCGAAAGTGATGTTGGCTCGAACATCAGCGACCAGTAAAGAGGCCAACGTCGTCGAGGCCAACGAGAGCGAGAAATGTTTGATGATGACTTAAAAAGTATTAAGTTATCAATTCCACCATTCCAAGGCCGTTCAGATCCCAAAGTGTATCTAAATGGGAGAAAAAGATCGATCTCATTTTTGAATGTCATAACTATTCGAAAGCTAAGAAAGTTAAGTTGGCTGCCATAGAATTCACCAACTACACAATGATTTGGTGGGACCAACTTACTTCAAGAAGAAGGTGAAATGGCGAACGTCCCATTGGCACTTGGGCTGAAATGAAGGCTATCATGCACCAAAGGTTCATCCAAACACACTACCATCGGGAGCTTTACCAAAAACTCCAAAACCTTACCCAAGGTACGAGGAGTGTCGAGGATTACTATAAAGAGATGGAAGTTGCCATGATCCGTGTAGACATGGAGGAGGATCGAGATGTGGCCATGGCTAGATTTTTAGCCGACCTTAATCATGAAATACCAGCATCGTGGAGTTGCAATATTATGTGGAAATCGTCAACATGGTTCACATGGCCATCAAGGTCGAGAAGCAACTCAAAAAGAAAGGTGTTGTTCGAGGCTATTCAATGACCAACACGCCCAAGTGGAGCCAAGGCACAAGCAAAAGTGCTTCGGCAAGCCAAACAAAGGAACCCATGATACCCGCAAAGATCACTAAGCCCATGGTTGAGAATAACAAAGGTAAGGCTGTTGAAAGTTCTCAAAATCGATCGAGAGGCATTAAATGTTTTAAATGTCTCGGAAGAGGACACATTGCGAGCCAATGTCTGAATCAGAATGCAATGGTGATTCAACCCAATGGCGACATCGAAATAAAGGAGGAGGAAGAAGAAAGGAATGAGAATGATGTTGAAAACCCCTCTGATGATGAGGAAGAATTGGAGTATGCGATCGAAGGCGAGATGCTCATTGCTAAAAGGAGCTTAAGTGTGCAAAGTGCTGAAAAAAAATCGCAATGAGAGAATCTGTTCTATACCCGTTGTCATGTCCGAGGAGAGGTATGTAGTTTAGTGATTGATGGAGGAAGTTGTACGAATGTTATGAGCACCCTACTAGTTGAAAAGCTTGATTTGCTGACTAGTGTGCATCTGAGCCCTTACAAGCTACAATGGCTCAATGAAGGAGTTGAATTAAAGGTAACCAAGCAAGTCCTTGTTCCATTTTCAATTGGAAAGTATCAAGATGAAGTTCCATGTGATGTATGCCCATGCATGCGGGACATATACTGCTTGGAAGATCATGGCAGTTTGATCAAAGAGTCAAGCATGATGGGTTCGCGAATCAATACTCTTTGTATCAAGGCCGAAACTTTACTTTGGTGCCCTTCGCAAAAAAACAAGTTTTGGAAGACCAACAACGTCTAAAATAGTCCATGGAATGTGATACGATCCGCCTCGGGGTGAGTCGAGTCGTATGTGAGTTTGCCCGATCGTCTACGAAGGAATAGCGTTCGATTTGTTCAAAAGGATGTTTTAACGTAAATAATGGCGGAAGCTATGTAAAAGGATTCAAAGATGGGTTTATGGATATGAAGTTTATGTAGATGGGTTTATGGATATAAAGTTTTTGTAGGTTTGGTTATAATGAAACGAAAAGATGGAATGGAATGGAAATGAAAATGATCTCAAAAACAAACACGAACCAATATTAGAAAATATTGACCCAAATGTTTATAAGTTTTCAAGGTGGTCGGATGGAGAATATGAGAACCTCGACCCGCTACTTAGCAAAGTAGGAACCTTGGTATGTTTGAACGCCACACTACGAGTAGTGATAAGTTCGGTTTTCAACAAAGAAAATGGATGACACAACTAGAACACTAGGTAGCCAACAAATCTTTGAACGAAAATAGAGAAAATTTTGCCTCACAAATTTGGCAGAATATCATTAACAAAAATATTCCAAAAAAAAAGTAGTGTTCCAAAAGGCTTGGTTACAAGAATTTATAAGGCTAAAATGAGCTAGCCGAATGGTCACATAGTAAAGTGCTATTAAAGGGCTAATACGGAGGTGCACGTGGACCAAGATCGAGTTGCCAAGCCACGGGAAACTCCTACGAAAGCTCTAAACGAACAGATCTGAAATCAAACAAAGAACGAGATTAAATCTGGAAAATTAAAATCTGGAATAAGAACCCTAAAAATCAGCAAGATCTAATCAAGGAACGAAACACTTATGAAAGAGGTTTCTTGAAACCAAGAACACGAAATTGATTCCCAAGAATGAACTCCCACAAGCCGAATCTGTCAAAGAACACCAAATCAGCAAGCAAATTAGATCGACCAAAATTTCTTGAAACAAATTAGGGTTTATGCGTCAATGAGAAAGAAAGAAATTGAAGGCATAAAACGGCTATTGAGGCTGAGAAAGCGAGGACGATCTGCTCAATTGACCACCACGAAAGTTTCCCCTAAGTTTCCACAACCAAATTCACCCAAGAAGAATAAGTGTGCATTCGGCAAGAACCCTAGAATTTGGGGATTTAGGGCTGATTGTCGAACTCCAGCAAAAAGTGAAATTGATCAATTCTTTAAGATAAACGAGGGCTGGAAACACAAATAAAACAGCAAATAGATTAGAATTAAGATTCAGCACAAGTAGAATTAAATAAAAGAAATTGAACAGCAAAAATTAAAGGATAAGTCCTAAAGATCCTTGAAATCCCGAAAGATTTCACAAATCTCTTCAAACGGCTCTAATCTCCCCTCCAAAGAATATCGATGGCAAGAAGAAGGTTGAAGATGGCTCCCACAATCAAAAGATTGTTAAAACAACTTCTAAAGAAAGCTCAAGAGAGAATTCTTGGAGAAAACCCCAAAGAAAATTCTGCACTCTAACAAACTGAAATTTAATGTATTGAATGATAATAAGATGTATTTACAAAGGGTGGCTGGCCAATGCTTATATAGGCCTCCAACAAATCCTAATCTCACAAGTAACTAATAAAAAAAATAAACCTAATTAATAAAATAACAAGGTAAATTCGGCCATGCACTTATATGGGCTGTTTTGGGCCGAATTTTACATGTAATGCTCCTAAAGATTAAAAAATTAAATTAAACAAGTAAGATGTTTACAAATTGGGCCCTTTGACATTTTGGCCTGATTTTCAACTAAGTATGAAGAAATTTCTTGATTGGGCTGGATTTTGGTTATTGGGCCTCGCCTTCAAGAATTTGGGCTTGTGATTCATCTCCTACCGAAATTGGGTCATTGACGCTCGTAATGGAGATCCAACGCGCTTTGGCTGCAAGATTCAGTTTCTTGGACCAAGATTCCAAGATTTGAAATCTTGATTCTTGAAATTGCTCCGAACAGCAAAATTGGGCCAAGATTCGATTTCTTGATTTTCTTGAAAACAAGAAAGTGAATCTTGATTTTCTTGATTTGAGCCCATCACCTTCTTAAGCTTGGGTTGGGCCTTTGTGACTCGTATCATTCCCCCTTCCTCAAAAAGATTCGTCCCCGAATCTAAAAAATCAAATGAACTCGACTTTCCTCGATCGGACTGATGGCAATTGAGTCCACTGAAAAGAATAGCCATGAAATAGTAAATAGCAACGCAAACAAGCTTGTAGTCCAATTATAAGCATAATAGAACAGGTATAACGCATGTGAATGGACAGATTTAGATTACCATGCCTTAATCGACGGTCTATAGATTCACTCACACATGCATTATCAAAAACAAGAATATTTTTATCAACCATCAAAATAGATTTATCATCAATAAATAAAATAGGACAGTCAAGCACGTTTCGATCTAAGTGTTCATCAACACGATCTTTGTCGCTATCCGAGGAGTACAAAAGTGTTTCAAACGTTTCAAGCATCTTACCTTGATAAGCAAAAGAATAAGGGTCGATTTTACCTTTTTCATTTAAAACAAACCTTCGTTCATCGGGGCATAGTGTAGTCGAATCTCCGTTGTTGAGTTAACCTTTGTCAAATGGAACTCAAACTTCATGTACAACCACATAAACTGTTTAAGGCACGAATATAAATTGAAAACAAATTTGGAAAATTTCGTTACCTTATTCTCCAAAACAGATTTGGACAAATTCGAGGATTTTACACAAGGTAAATCAAGAGAATAACAAATCACGCTTCTTTTCGTAATGACTTTATCAACCACAATCGAAGAGTAACAATTAATCGGATCAAAATGAGGGAATCTTTTAAGAACTAAGTCACCAAAAGTTTTATCAATAATTTTCAAATCTGCACTGGACTCGGTTTCTAAAATTTCCTTACCTCGCTTACCTTCGGGATCATGTAGTGTGATTTCATCTTTGCCTAAGTTGATCATATGAAAGCGTCTTTCATTTGAGAGGTATTGAAGTTGAAAGTTATCTTTCGATCCTTCGGGAACCTGAAAAGTAGCAACACAAGAAAAATTCATATCTTGGTTAGTGAAAACATTCCTCACTAGCCTTTCCTCGTCTTTTTCTTTTGTTTCTTTTTCTAACTCATTTTCTCTTCTTTCTTCAACTTCTTTTTCAATTTTCTTTTCTGTTTCACATTCCTTTTCACTCTCAATCTCTTTTTGCTCTTTTTGATTCTCTTTTTCTTTTTCCTCACTTGTTTTAACAGAATTTCTCAGTTTGATTTGGTCCTCATGGACTTGTTCCAGAGTGAGCGGCACTAAGGTGAGTTTCTTTCCTTGATGCTTGAAAGAATACCTATTGGTACGACCATCGTGAGTGACTTTTCGATCCAATTGCCATGGTTCTCCTAGCAACAAATGGCAGGCTTGAATAGGCATTACGTCGCACACAACTTTGTCTTGATACTTACCGATAGAAAAGGCAATGCGCACTTGTTGAGTGACCCTAAATTGGCCTTAGTTGCTAAGCCCTTGTAGTTGATAAGGTTGTGGATGCTTGGTAGTGGTTAAGCAAAGCTTTTCCACCATCGTCGTGCTGGCTATGTTCGAGCAACTTTCACCATCAATAATAACTCTACAAAGCTTACCTTGTACATGGCAGCGAGTATGAAAGAGATGTTCTCGTTGCTGCTCGCTCTTTGGTTTTGCCAAAGATGATTGTCCACGATCATGAAAATCATCATCCATTCTAGTGACACGTCGAGGGTCGCGCCTCTGGGGTTGGTTATCCCTATCTTCTTTGATTGGATCTCGATATTGAGGTTCTTGATTCAATCACACCTCATTGATGGTAGCAGTCAAAGCTCGAAGAGCAGCAGCCTGTTCATCCAACTGTTGTTGGAATTTTTTAAATATGTCACTATTATTATCACCTGTAGACATTTTTTTTAAAACCTGCAAAACACTCAACACTCAAAAATAAAAGTTATCAAACCTCACCGTTAATCACTCAAAAAGAAAAAATCAAATTCTCAATGAGGTCGAATTCAATCTTGTGAGTTCTTTATCAGAGTTTATATCAACCAATTAGAGAGTGTGAACCAAACTACCAAAGAATCCTAATTTGCACTAGGATGCCAAAAACTGACGAGACACCAATTGATTCGTGTTGCACCGAGGAAGAAGCTGTGCACACGTTTAAATCCTACTAACACAAGAAACAAGAAGGTGTTAGATAACGTAAAGGAAGAATAAAGGTAAACAAATGAAAACCTACAGCTAAGAATCAATAAAAATTGCTGAAAACAGAAAACCTGAAAAACTGCGGAGTAACTTGACAACTTCGTTCGAGGTGTTCCCGATCTCCAAAAATCACGAAATTAAATCTGGAATGTCCTTAAATATTGAATTTTTGATCTGGAAATTTTGGGCACCAAACTCAACCCGCTGAATATTTTTTTAAATTTTTATTGGATTTCGTATTTTTTCGATTTTTTGAATTTTTTGACTGATTCTTTTGCAGGAATAATTTTTTTATATTCAATAGCAGTGCCAAAAATATGTATGTAAAATTTCAGATCAATTTGACAACGTTTACCCACTCAAATGAATTTTTATTGAAAGATTTTTCTGGGTAAAACTGCTGTTTTTGCTTTAAAAAATTGAGATCAGTTTAGAAATCAACCAAGAACACCCAAAATGCCCAAAATCTGATACCAAATGATACGGACGTGCACGCGGACCAAGATCAAGTTGCCAAGTCACGGGAAACTCCTACGAAAGCTCTAAACGAACAGATCTGAAATCAAACAAAGAACGAGATTAAATCTGGAAAATTAAAATTTGGAATAAGAACCCTAAAAATCAGCAAGATCTAATCAAGGAACGAAACACTTATGAAAGAGGTTTCTTGAAACCAAGAACATGAAATTGATTCCCAAGAATGAACTCCCACAAGCCGAATCTGTCAAAGAACACCAAATCAGCAAGCAAATTAGATCGACCAGAATTTCTTGAAACAAATTAGGGTTTATGCGTCAATGAGAAAGAAAGAAATTGAAGGCATAAAACGGCTATTGAGGCTGAGAAAGCGAGGACGATCTGCTCAATTGACCACCACGAAAGTTTCCCCTAAGTTTCCACAACCAAATTCACCCAAGAAGAATAAGTGTGCATTCGGCAAGAACCCTAGAATTTGGGGATTTAGGGCTGATTGTCGAACTCCAGCAAAAAGTGAAATTGATCAATTCTTTAAGATAAACGAGGGCTGGAAACACAAATAAAACAGCAAATAGATTAGAATTAAGATTCGGCACAAGTAGAATTAAATAAAAGAAATTGAACAGCAAAAATTAAAGGATAAGTCCTAAAGATCCTTGAAATCCCGAAAGATTTCACAAATCTCTTCAAACGGCTCTAATCTCCCCTCCAAAGAATATCGATGGCAAGAAGAAGGTTGAAGATGGCTCCCACAATCAAAAGATTGTTAAAACAACTTCTAAAGAAAGCTCAAGAGAGAATTCTTGGAGAAAACCCCAAAGAAAATTCTGCACTCTAACAAACTGAAATTTAATGTATTGAATGATAATAAGATGTCTTTACAAAGGGTGGCTGGCCAATGCTTATATAGGCCTCCAACAAATCCTAATCTCACAAGTAACTAATAAAAAAAATAAACCTAATTAAGAAAATAACAAGGTAAATTCGGCCATGCACTTATATGGGCTGTTTTGGGCCGAATTTTACATGTAATGCTCCTAAAGATTAAAAAATTAAATTAAACAAGTAAGATGTTTACAAATTGGGCCCTTTGACATTTTGGCCTGATTTTCAACTAAGTATGAAGAAATTTCTTGATTGGGCTGGATTTTGGTTATTGGGCCTCGCCTTCAAGAATTTGGGCTTGTGATCCATCTCCTACCGAAATTGGGTCGTTGACGCTCGTAATGGAGATCCAACGCGCTTTGGCTGCAAGATTCAGTTTCTTGGACCAAGATTTCCAAGATTTGAAATCTTAATTCTTGAAATTGCTCCGAACAGCAAAATTGGGCCAAGATTCGATTTCTTGATTTTCTTGAAAACAAGAAAGTGAATCTTGATTTTCTTGATTTGAGCCCATCACATTCTTAAGCTTGGGTTGGGCCTTTGTGACTCGTATCAGCTAATTATAAATTAAAGACTTGAAATTCTAGAGTCAATAACTCCTCTCTTCAACTAGCTGAATTAATGTCCTTAAAGGCTTGAAAAATGACTCTTGATTTTCCCTTTGGCTAGTTGAATAGACTCCAGCCACTTTAATGAAATTTGCAATGCATAAATTGTCCATTAAGTAGCAAAAAAATATGTCGGGGTATTTGAACAAGCTGCTACCAGATTTTAAAGGACATGAAATGCTCCTTTAAACTCTCTTTTAATGATGCTTAATGCTTCCTTTATAACAGCCCCCTCTTTTGTAACCAAAAAACTTGAAAAGTCTCCTTTATTGAATGCGTAACAGCCTTTGTGAATTGAAAAGTCACCTGCAATTAAAACATATGTAACCGTCACATTTATTCAATTATTAAGCTTTAAACAAATTAACAACTACGTAAATAAATGAACACACACTTGTGCATCATTTATTCCAACAACTAGTTAATTAAAAGAAGTATTTAATGAACTTTAACTCATGCACCAATAAATTAACCTAGTAACTAGATTAATTAAAGAAGCAACTCATTAAATTAAATTCATCAAATAAACTCATTTAATTAAACTAAGATGAGTTGTATTAACGACCAGCAACTCATTTATTAAACTAAGAGGCTTAAATGCAAGTATTAAAATGCAAACTAAATGCAAAGCTAAAAGAAATAAATAAAAGTTCAATTTAGTTGGAACGGGTTCAAGGAGCGGAAATTGAGCTGAAATTAGTTTGCAAAATGTTGCAAGGACACTTTATTAAGCTGGTCCCAACTCGATCTATTTCTCCAACCAAAGCCTCGCCCCACACTTGATTAACTAAGGCCGAAATGGCCTCCTTGAATTGCTTAGCTCGAGCTCGCGTAATTGGTCCTTGAGGCAGCACCATTGAGTCCTTGCTCGAACTTGATGCACTCTAGGTCACGATCGTATCATTCCCCCCTCTTTTAGGCGACTTGTCCTCAAGTCGAGCCGTTTGTCCATGGGAGAACTTTGACTCATGCATGGTTTTCCTCGGTCAAATGGGATGGAAGATGTCACACAAACCTGAAAAATTCTTACCACAACCAATAAAAAGAAACTCAAAGGAGTCAGATTCAAATGTGTTCGATAGTTCATAAAAAATTCATTCAATCGAACATATGCCAAAAATCTCAATTGGTCAAAGCAAGCATACGTAAATTTATCAAAGAGTTTCGTTAGACCAACGTTGCAAACATGAAGACTAAGTTGGATCAAGGTATAATTGGTTGTAAACGATGGCAGGCACTTAAACACATTATTCCTCATCCAAAACATTTCAATATGTTTATTCAAAAATAACAATTCATGGGAATGTACACGCAAAGTGTACCATGACCAATTGGAAACTAAATCACTCTTTCGCTTATTAACAACATGATTTGTGTAATCATTTTCCAACACAAACGGATCACTACTAGGCCAAAGACAACAATCAATCACAACAAGGTACAAACAATTTCCAAACATCAAACCATCAAAAAGATTTTCAACAACATTCGAATAGAGTAAAAGTATTTGAAAATTTTCGTAAACTTTACCTTGTCAATCTTGAAGAGAAGAAAATTTATGTTCAGTTTTACCTTTTTCAAACAAGATGAATCTTCTCTCTTCAGACAGATAATGTAAAACAAACCTTTTATCTCGATCAACTTGGGTGGGTGACGAAGCACCATGACAGCTCGTGCTTTTTAAAGGGTTACATTCACAAAAATGTAAAAGGTTAGTTTCAATAGGAGGTATGGACTGAAAAGAAAAAAATAAATCATCATTGAAATTTGATTCAAGTCCCAAAGCATAAGTCGATCTTACCTTCTCAAAATGGAACGAAAATTTTAGATGTGGCCAAACAAGGTAATTAGTAAACGAATCAAAATTGAAACCCAAATCATTGAATTCACCTTCTTATCAAAAGTTCGAACATCAAGCAAACATAATTTGAATGCAAATGATGCAAAGTGCTTAATGTTTCCATAAAATGAATTCATGTAGCAAATACCAGGCTTGAACACACGAACTTGGTCATTTGATTTAGCAGGCAACATGTAAATAAGGAAATATAATCAACTCATCGTATGATTCAAATTTCACTCGTTCAATTAGACTTGAAAAATTGGCACAACCAAGCATATTCATTTTATCACCAAAGAAACGATGCAACATGTTATCATGGAAGTAAATCAAAGGAAACTTAAACATGCAAATACTCGAACAATCTTGCATCGTAATTTCTACTCGAACAGATAGATTAAAGCATAGAAATCTCGCACAAAATTTCAGAGATTTATCTTGAAGAACAAAGTCAAACAGATCAATTATTTCATGCAAAAAACTTTAACGCATATATCGAGCAAAGAAGTTGTGATCATGCGACCTTTCAAAAATTCAAATCCATCACAAATCATTTGAATAGGCACGTTTAAACAGAAAGATGAATCAAAGAATTTTTATAATCAAAAATCAAAATGTGAAAAACTACTATAACACATCACAATTTGACAGGATGAACCAATCCAACAGATCAACAGAATTTCGTTATAAACATGTCATAAGACGGAATCTCATGGCATCTTTTGAATCAACATCGTTAACATTAATATATGAACAACAATTAGCCCAAATCAAAAGATGGAAATTTTTCAAAAGTTATGCCATCAAAACCTTTATGAGTAATTTTTAAATCAGGCGGCCTTGA